>NW_020885014.1:0-37615 GCF_003945725.1 Corapipo altera | reverse complement strand
TTTTCCATTTCCGGAATCGTTCCCATTCCGATTCCTGGTCCTCGACACTGGTCCTTCTTGGCCACCTGGGCATACTGCTGGCTCATGTTCAGCTTCCTGTCAGTCCAAACTCCCAGCTCCATTTCTGCCTGCCTGCTCTTCATCCACTCTGTCCTCAGCCTGTAGCGCTGCATGGGGTTGTTGTGGTCAAAGTGGAGGACCCTGTACTTGGTCTTGTTGAACCTCATCCTGCTGGAATCAGACCATGTCTCCAGTTTGTCCAGCTCCCTCTGCAGAGCCCTTCTGCCTTCCAGCAGATTAACACTCCCCCCCAATTTGGTGTCATCTGCAGTTCTACTCATGGTACATTTGATCCCCTCATCCAGATCATCCATAAAGATATTAAACAGGACTGGGTCCAACACTGATCACCGGGGAACATGACTGGTGACTGGCCACCAACTGGATGTAGCACCTTTCACCACCACTCTCTGGGCCCGACCATCAGCCAGTTCCTAACCCAGCACAGAGTGCCCCTGTCCAAGCCATGGGCTGCAGCTTTTCCAGGAGAATGCTGTGGGAGATGGTGTCAAAGGCTTTGCTGAAGTCCAGATAGACACATCCACAGCCTTTCCCTCATCCACCAGGTGAATCACCTGATCACAAAAGGAGATCAGGTTGGCCAGACAGGACCTACCCTTCCTAAAGCCATGCTGGCTTTGTGAGTGGAGCCCCCAGAATCAGATCTAGAACAAGTTAGGAACAGCACAATTTCTGTCATTTTCAGAGAGGGATGCAGAGTATTCACAGCCTCTTAAAACATGATCCTGGGATCCTGCAAAATTCAGAGACCAGTGCATACTGAGACTGGAGGGGACCTCTGGATGTGGTAATCTCAGGCCATTGGCCAAGTCTGGTTCAATCCCCTTGCAGGCCATTCAGCGTGGGTTTTGAATATCTCCATGGATGGAGGCTTCACAGTCTCTCTGTGCAGTCCACTCCCCTGCCCAGTTGGGTGATCAGGTGTTTTTATATTTAAGTGGAAATTCCTGTATTTCAGTTTGTGTCCGTTGCCTCTTATCCTTCGCTGGACACCACCGAGAAGAATCTGGCTCTGTCCTCCTTTACACAGTTCCACCACGTACTTGCACACACTATTATATGTATTATTTTACATAAATCTCCTACCAAGACACAGAAAATCCCTCATTGCTTCATCTTCAATAAACCTTCATCGAAAGAAGAATATTTGAAGTATTCAGTGAAGTAACATGTGCAAAACCAGATGGTTTTTATCATTGCATTTCTGGCAGTCTTTCACACTGCAAATTTTATCTCATGCACTACGAACGGTGTCATGCACATGTTAGAATACCCCTGTGGATTGGTTTATGTGGGTATACAGTCAGCTGCCAATTCAAACAGTGTGTAGCAGAAATGCAGAGCTCTTTTTTCATAGGAATCATGAGGAATGTACTGTGGCTGTCCATCTGACTTCACCAAGATGTTTCCACTCTGAGAGTTAACTGAGAATTATAAAGTCATGTAATTATATTGTGAAAAAAAGATGATCCAGGTGTTTTAAAGTACAGAACATACAGAGGGTATGGTTCTAATAAAGAGATGTGGTTTTATCCAATCATCTTTTTCTTTTTTTCTCTTTTTTTTTTGTTTTTAAATTCACTTTACTGTTTTTCCTCCCGACAAAAAGAAATAAAAAAGATTTAAGGAAATTTTTCCCCTTCCTGTCCCCGTCTTGCTGGTTTTTGTTGTTGTGTTTTTGTTGCTGTTGGAGGGTCTTTTTTTGTTTTGTTTTGTTTGGTTGGTTGGTTGATTTTTGTTTGTTCCATTTTGTTTTGGTTTCGGCTTTTTGTTTTGTTTTTCATTTTTTTGTGGGTTTTGTTTTGGTTTGTTTCCTTTTGGTTTGTTTTTTTCTTAGGAGCTCTTTCACATAGAAAGCCTGATTCAGACCTTGCAAAAACTGAGTATATAGAGGATATCAATGAACAATCCAGCTCTAACAGGTGATCTCTGTACTTGTCCACAGAAAGGATCAGCTATAGTTAAGGACACAGTTACTTTCTTAGCCTGATCTTCAAGGTCTCCAATACTGAAGAAGCTATAGGTTGTTATTGTATTTAGCTAGAAAGATTTTGGTGGCAACAAGGCTGATACCTGGTCTTGTGCATATAGTCACACATAGCCTTCCTTTTGCAGCATTGTGCAGTGAACCATCCTGATAAAAAACTTGGCACTAGGTCCTGTTTTAAATGCTTGATTTTATCAGCCACAGCTGTCTCTGGAAGAGGCTGTGTCTGAGTCCCACAGCTCTTTTCTGATCCGTCTTTGGTCTAAATGAGCAGATCCTGTATGCTACCCTAAAAAACTCTAATAATCTTATTGGTTTTACCTTTTTGGTCTTGCAGTACAAGTTTGTGAAATTACAATTGGAAGATTTCTGGTCTGAGGCTGAGGTTAATTATTTGTATGAAAGAGTGAACACTGTTAAAAGAGTAGATGCTGTCTGAGAATTCTCACACCATTCAAGGAGTCACAGCTTTCTCCTTCTTCAGGTTCAACTTCAGGTATCCCATAGTGGAATCTCAGGTGTCAGATTTATCAAACTAAATAATTTAATAGAGTAGTACAGCAGCAGGTCAGCTCGAGCTGAGGCACAGAACACAGGAATCCCCTCACAGTTATACCCTGATGACTTTGCATCTGCTCCTCATGTGCTCTTGATCCAGTGGTGACTTTTGGTCTAGGGTCCTCTGACACCTCTTGGGTTTCTTTCTTTGTGCCCATAAAGGCAGAAATACAGAGAAATCTCTGTTCTTATCTTGTTGAGTTACAGTTTCTGCTGACAGCTGTAGTCTCCTTGTCTTCTGGTTTGTGCTTCCAGTCCACCTACTCGCCTGCAGAGCATGGGAAGCTAAAAAAGCCCCAGACTTGGGGTAAACATTGTTTAACAACAACCGAAACATCAGGAAATTAACTCTATTCCAGCTGACAACAGATCTTGGTGTGAGTTTGCAGCTTGTGGCACAAGGGTTCAGCAAATCCAGCTGCTCATGCTAAGAAAGCAACATACTAAATCACACATTATTGTAATGTTATGTAACTAATTCTACTTAAAACTTTCTCATCTATGCTAAGCAACTAATATTTCTCAAAAACAGACCACCTCCCAACCCCAAATTTATTCTCTTCTGTAATTTGCACTGTCATGAATTTTATTTGCCTTCATGGTCTTCACATCTTTGTATCTCTTTTGCCTGCCAGAATCCAAACTTAACAACACTAATAACTCTTCATCTTGGATGCTCAAACTCTGCTTAGTCTTTGGCATCACAAAGATGTTTTGACTCCGTTATGAATATAATAGTCAAATATATGGATTTAAACTAGCAGTACTCAAACTTTCAGCATCACAAACCACTGTCACCCAGAGGATGCTCACTGAATAACCTTCACACTTCCAGTCAAATATCAATTAAAAGCTCTAGCAAGCCAATATGGTCATGTTGACTGTGTTCGTGGATGCCAGTGGTAGTCTGCAGATCACAAGTATATAAATTAAAAATGAGAAGAGTCTCAAGCTTAATTGCTACTTCTGTGTTTCATCTAATTTTATATCCACTATATGCAAAACACATCCAACACATGGCACTTGCAGCTCCCAGCCAAACTGGACTCAGTTTAAAATAAGGACATATTTGCTCAGAACTGACCTGCTTTTAACATAGTTGCACAATAGGTTATTGCTTTTCTCTTTTATTTAATGGGGTTTATTGACTACAGATTTCTATAGTTAAAAAAAAAAAAGAAAATGAAGCCCCAAGAGACAATTTTCTTATCTCAGCTTTTGCAGAAGATATCATAATGAAAATCATATCTTTCCAAAACACATTTGAAAAAAATCCACTCATGAGATTTGCAATCTCTTCAGTAAGACATTTGCAATTGCACAGAAAAAATTGCAATGTATTAGAGCAGTAACCATTGCTAAATAGAGAAGATCTTCTCTTTGTAAAAATCAACTAAGTGACCCAATATGCTTATTTTAGGTTGATAGGTTTATTATTGAAAATAATAGTCATTATTATACTGCAGATAATGGTATACTTTGTTCCTGGCTGAAGTCCTAGAATTATAGAATCATAGAATCAACTGGATTGGAAGGGACCTCTGAGATCATCAAGTCCAACACTTGATCCACTACCACCATGGTTACTAGACCATGGCACTAAGTGCCACATCCAGTCTCATCTTAAAAACCTCCAGGGATGGAGAATCCACCACTTACCTGGGCAGCCCATTCCAACACCTGATTACCCTCTCTGTAAAGAATTTCTTCCTAATATCCAACCTAAACCTCCCCTGGCAGAGCTTAAGACCATGCCCTCTAGTCTTACAGATAGCTGCCTGGGAGAAGAGACCAATCCCCAGTTGGAGTGTTCCAAGAAGAAGGAACAAATCTGTTGCTTTAACATTTCCTATTTTGTTTGCTTCTCTTCCAATGATGAAAAATTTCCATCTTATTAAAAAAAAACAATGTGTGAGATTTTTTAGCAATGTTCATTTCTGACTTAGCTTAACTCTCAGAGCAGTTAATACAACCCATAAACATATTGGAGCAAAATAAGTGATTTGTGATTTTGAAAATTTGCCCCAGAAGGAAGTGTGGTCTCTTCAGCTCCCCTGGCACATCAATAAACTGACACTACCGAGTACCATCCATACTTTGGGAATTGCCCATTAGTAAGAAACATTGCAGTTTCTCAGGGACTGCTGATCTGACTATCTCAAAGCACAGTAACTCCAGTTTACCTACTCTGGTGCTGCTATGCTTGCCCTGTCCTAGGGCGAATTTTTAGGTGCAAGGGTTTGCACCAAAGTATCCAGAGGTGAGTCTCAGTGAACATGGAAAACTCCATTTTGGGTACATAAATTTAAATAAGGCAAAGGGACATGAAATTTGAGCAAGAATACTTTAGTGTGATCTTAAGCACTGACAGAAACACAGGATAATTTATGAAGTCTCTGCTTCATAAATTAGTCTCTGCTTATTAGTCTCTGTTTACATGCAGAGACCAAAACTTTCTAGTAAACAAACAAAGTCGAGTAGGACTTTAGTTTGCAAGCAAAAACTTTTACTGCCAACAATAGCAGAATAAGTGACATCAGAACAGCTCATAATGTCTGGACAGTGTGTCTACAGTAGCATCGGAAATTGTCTAAAATTGGGCATTTGACTTCTTTCTGGTTTCTAAATTGAGTGTTTTTCATTTGTAGTTGACACTTAAACACATACAGAACTAACAGTAGAAAAAAAAGAGAAATGCTTGTACCATAAGTAAAAGCTAGGTGTGGGCCAAAAATTATTTCTCTTTTTAAATAAATGTCAATCAATGTCTTTTATAATTGAGACATAATAAAATTAAGAAGTATTAATTCAGTTACCTCAGAAATTCAAAGTTCTTAATGACATAGGAAAAAAAAGTTTATTTTTTAAGAGAAACAAATATTTTACCTAGGTGTAGTCATTGCCGTTACTATTGATATAACACAGTTTCCCTTTAACAATACCTCAGATATGGCCCACAGATATTGTCCAGTCCTGTAATCATGATCACCAGTGCAAGAACTGAAACTGGCACTGAAAAGAGGGCAGCCAGACAGTAAGAAAAAACCCCAAATTAAACACCTGCACGCTTTAGCATTCACCAAGTGCTATGGTTTTCCACAGGTCTTTCAATCAGTTGAAATGACTTTTTGGCCATCTGTCTTTCCTTCCTGTCTTTCGATTTGTACTGTCCCCACCTCACAAAGGTCTCTCTTTTATCTTGGCTAAGCAAAAGTATTTTGGTCCTGAGGAAATAAAATTATTTTGTGCTTCTCTGAGATGGAAAGAACCTACCACCTTTAGAATCTGAACTCCCTGCAGTGCTATGGACTGATTAAGTAATATAAACATTAACAATCTTACATGGAGGAGCAAATACTAAGATTTTTTTCACTGCAAGGTGGGTAGCTTATACATTAAAGGAATCTTTTGGTTTTTACACATTTGAAAAAATAAAGAGAATTTTGACCGATGTCTATGTATGTCACTGTGGAGGGCAGGAAAATGGATGTATGTCTTGATAGGACACTTACTCTGCTTTTACTCTTCAAAACCAAGTCCTTACAAGCTTCATCATTATATTTTTCTTATGAGTTTTATTGTTTTAGTAGAAAAATTGAAGGGGGTAATAAAAGCAACTTCTCTGTGGTGTTTCATATTTTTTACGCTACTTTAAAATATAGTTGATGAAGCACTATTGAAACTTTTCCGGTCACTTGGCTTGGATCTCAGATGCATAAAATTTAATTTTTAGTTCTGTGTCTACCATTGAGGGATTTTTTTATTCACAGACAGGCATATTTTGGATTTAATATCTTAATAAACAAGATGAATTTCAAATTATTATCATCGGTTTTTTACAGTGCAGGAGAAATGGATGGGGGAGGACTTCATTTCAGTTTGATGTAATGTTTTGAGTCAACACAAACCACTTTTTTTGCTGTATTGCCAGAAAAAAAATCAAGTTCAGCTGTGAGTCAAGGCAAACCAGAACCTCCCAACTGTTTTATTCTGGCTGTTACACTGGAAGAAATTAATTTATCACTCAGAGATATGCTGCTATGCACCATAGGATGAGTGGCCATTTGTTTTTGAGCTTCTTTGTGTAGAGAAGGAGAACACATTTCTCCTCCATATCCTTTTAATTCTCTTTATTCTTTTTTTTTTTTTTTTTTGGTTTATGTAAGCACATTGCTATTGATACCTGCCAAAATCAGATCCATTCCTTGACAGTACCACATCCCAGCCATTCAGTTCCCTATTCAACCCAAATCAAAGAAGGAAATAGTTTTTCAAGGTATTTGCAGATGCAGTTCAGGGTTTCTGCTTCTCTGTGCTTGATATGTATATTTTTATGTCTTTGGAAAAAATATGAGCTCACCAATGCCAAGGTTGTGCTGGGCATCTGACACGCACTGTGAAACAGTATCATTCAAAATACTCAAATACAAAAGTGTTTTACAAACCTAAGTTTCAGGGTATTATATTTAACACCAATTCTCAGTTATTTCTAAGAATTTCTAATGTTTTACAGCGTTGCAGAAACCAAATTAAAAACCTCAAAAGTCTTTTCCAAAATTAATTTTCTAGCCTCTGAGCAGTACTTGTCATTTCAACTGGTGTGATTTTTATCTCCACAGTTCTAGGATTTTATGTTTCTTTTGTACATGTGTAACTGATTATACTGAATGTGTAGTAGTGGAAAATAATTTCTGATGAATTTTGTGTCATATCCACAAAAACTTGACAGAAAACTAAGTAATGAATTCTACTTTTTGAATTAGCAAACGTGAAAGTGCTGAGTCACATTCCAATTTCTGCAATGTCAGCGTAAAGTAAAGGAAATCATACAGTCCTAAAAACTCTGTCATGGTATATGTACTAGATCACATTTCTTTATGATGAAGTTAGCAAGCAAGGGAAAATCCAGACTAATTCTCCATCTCCACACAACTTCAAATACCATTGGAAGCAAACTGTATGTCCTACCACTATTAGAAATGGAAAACAATGTGTTTAGTGAATAACCACGCGATTTGTTAAATTACTGTTGAATTAAGTTAGGCTTTACATTCATTTGGATTACACTCATTTTCTGCAGATTTTCCCTTGCCTTTTCTTATTTGATTTCATTTTCTGGAATCTGATGCAGGAATAAGGTAACCCAAAAACTAATAACCAAACAAAACCTGAGGAAGAAGTAAACCTTTTCTTTTGTTAGTTGCTGTTATCTGCCCAGTGAGGACAGCCTGGTATGGTCAGCTGGGACGCAAACTCTAATGACTTTGTAGTTGTCCTATATTGCTTTCTTTTTTGACTAATCTAGAGGTTAAACATTGTAGTTTACCAACAGCCTCAAAATTAGAGAGTAGAATGCAAAGAATTAAGAGTCTGACAGGATGCAATATGCTCTGCACTTATTTTGAAAAAAAAAATTAAAAGACGTGTATTTAGATTAGGTAAAAATAGCCAATGCAGCACAGCTTCATAATCAGCTTTCTGTGTTTTTTTTTTGTTGTTATGGCGGTGGTGGATGGTTTTTATTTGTTTCTCTTTCTTTCTTTCTTTTTCTCTCTTTCTTTTTGTTTTCTTTCTTTCTTTCTTTTTCTCTCTTTCTTTTTGTTTTTCTTTCTTTCTTTCTTTCTTTTTTTTGATTGGTTTTGTTTTGTTTTCAACTCCTGACTTTCCACTGGATTGTTAGTTTCCACTGCATTCAATGATTTTTTTGGACAACTATTTCCTCAGACTTGTCCTAATTCTTATGTCTACATTTATCATTCCCTCCTATTTCCCAGGCCTCTGTTTTCTGCAGGGTGGTTGCTTTGGTCTCTAGTAAAACAGTGCTGGAACCTGATGGCGGCTCTGTCACAGAAGGGAAAACTGTATGAGCCACTTGAGACACAGAGATGGCTTTTCAGTGGGATAGATCCAGAGTAACTCTCACTTCTGGGTCCTGGAAACAGCAGCTACATTCCCTGAAGAGTACAAAAAAAAAAGAGCTTAATCCTTTTAGATGTCAGGCATTGTTTCCTGTCTCTGTTTAGATTTTTACGTTCTTGTCTCCTAACACCACTTCATTCCAGCACCTGCATATGTAGCAGTGAGTTTTGTTCACTCTAAAAAGAAGTTTAAAATATTGGTTTTGACACATAGACACATCAAGACCTCTTGCCACCTTCAAATATTACCAATGCCTTTTTCTTTATGGGAACATTACATAAATTACCACCGCTTACATGATCCTATTGCTTGTAAGGCAGTCTCATGTGTTTGGGTTCCCTCCAGTTGTGTGTATCCAATATCCCATGTCTTCAGTTTGGTCCTACTCCACCCAAACCACCATACTTCCTGTGCCCTTCTTTTACTAAGATTGATTGCAGCATGGAAAATACTGCCTCTTAATGTTTTCCTTTGTCTCTTCCTTCATGTACCATTAGTTTAACGGTGAGAAAGCTGGAGGGATGTGAAAGCTTCCAGCTCCATCTCCAGCATGAGGTCATGAAAAAACCAGACTTGGTAACTGATTACAACAATTATTTTTTTTTCAGGGGAGGCTGAAATCCTTGACACCTTAACTTTACAGATTAGTACTATGTGGTTTCCAGCTCAAGAAAAAAGCTTTCCTGTGGAGTTCCTGAGAGGTGGCAATGTTTCTGCTGTTTCTCCACTGCTTGCTCAGGGGAGTCAACTGATATTCACAAGCTTGCTTTAGCTACTGCAAGGAAGTCAAGAACCAATCATCTTGATCTGTATTTTGCCATTCTGTAGGTCCCACTAAATTCTTCAAATGTAGGTCCCTACCTAAAGACATGCCATGGTACCCACACATCAGACAGACATGGTGATATAAGGTTCTCCAGTCATCACCGGTCCCTAGATCCCGGGAGGGGCCCAGGAAGAGAAGATTTTATCATCCTACTGTACCAATAGAAGGCTTCACTTGATGCTGTTTTAAACCTGCCTCTTTTCCAGAGCAATCATTTCTGAGCAAAACCAAACCAAACCCAAAAGAGAGTCCAGGAAGAAAAGAAAAAAGAAACATCTCACTTGATTTTAAGTCAGCCTCTCCAGAGTCCTCAGGGAGCAGAAGAGCAAACAAAACTATGCTCAGAATGTTCTTGTTCATGAGCTGGGCTTAAACAAATGCACCAGAGCAAAGAAAAACACATTCAAAATAAATCCAAAAGCAAACCCTTTCCCTGAAAACCAGGACACTGACTGGGGTGATGAGGTGGCAAGCAAAAGACGGGGAAAGATATTTTTTTAACCCTACAGGCTGTACCTCTAAGCATAATTAACAGAAATGGATGTCTGCAAGTGCTGCTCTGCTCTTGACTGGTACTGTGCTATTAAAAACACATGAATTTGGGTGTAGCAGCTGCCTTTGGGGATCTGACTCAGCAGGGAAAGACCACACAACTCAGAGCTGGTGAGCTGTAGGTTGCATCCCACATGATGTTCTACCAGAACTACCTCCTCAGGTTCAGATCACCCAAGAAAAGAGCATGCTGATAATGCGACAAGTGTGTACAGCTGGTGTTGTATTCGGGTACCAGATGTTTGTCTGAGAATAAAGAGAACACATAGACCTGTTACAGTCACAGACTTGTAGCAATCCTTCATATTGAGGGACTGGGATGGAAGACACACGTTCTATGAGATGAAGAGCAGGAGGAGAATTTTGACCTTCACCACTGGATTAATGTTATAAATGTATGAAAACAATTTAACTGACTCCCTTGCAAATTCTGGGACTAACTCAAAAATATTTTTCTGTATGCTGGGAGAGCTTACCAAGCGTGTTCATGTCTGTGGGTATTTCAGTATTTCACGCAGTGGGTTTCCAGACATTCAGTTTTCACCCATCTATACTTAGTGCATCATCTGAGTTCTGAAGAGGCTTCTAGGTTGTATTGATAGTTGATGTGAAATGGCAGTGGACGTTTCAGAGAAGCTGAAGGAGCTATTTTTGACTTGCACTTATTAACTATTTCATGTCTAACATGAAGGAGGGAGGTGTGGGATTTGGTGCACATAGTTTAGTCTCCACAGTCACAGCAGTTGCAGTAAATCTTTAAGTAGCTTCTCTCCACCAGTTAATCTGCTTTCATTCAATTTTATGAAATATCAGTAAGTGCTAGTTAATTTTAAGAAGTGTTTTGCTTTCCTCAGAATCATGGCACATATGCAAATGCAAAAAATAGACTGGAACAGTCCTCCTGACCCACCTCCTGAATACGACAATGTTTGTTATGGAAAAACAATTAAGAAGAAGCAATGAAACCTGATTTCTTTAATCTATGCCGTGATGAAAGCTTCCCTGATGTGTGCTTGTCTTTCTGGAAGCACTCAGTGCTGCCACTAATCCTTTGCATTCTTTAGAGAATGCTCATTGATTTAACTACCATCAAATGTAATTATGTTGTCCGCAGGTGTGTTTGTCATGCTCTTACACTGACATACTTTTCAGACCACTGAGTAATTTCTCCTGAAAGTAGAAGAAGGGATAAGAAGGAATCATTTAAAGCTGTGTTTCTGCAGCTTTCTAGATGCCTTTGACCTTACTTTCTGTTGCACAGGTATTGTACTCACATGGAAGCAAGGTCAAAACAAACCACCATCCAGAGACCTTGCAGGTTACACAAGTAAATTTAAAAATGAACAGAATTGTATTAAAGGGCTTAGGATTTGAAATTTTAGTCTTAATATGGTTACTTAGATCAAAACTAGACATTGGTAATGTGTATCTGCTATCTACTTTCCACATGGATATTAGAATAGAAGGAATTATAGAATCTTTGGATTGGAAGTGACCTTAAAGATCATTTTGTTCCAACCCCTGTCATGGACGGGGACCCCTTACAATAGCCTAGGTTACTCCAAACACTGTCCAACCTGGCCTTGAATACTTCCAGGGATAAGACAGCTATAGTTTGTCTGGGCAACCTGTGCCAGTGTCTCACCACTCTCATAGTAAAGAAATTCTTGCAACATCTAATCTAAACCTGCCTTCTTTCTGTTTAAAGCCATTTCACCTTGTCCTGACACTACCTGCCTGGTAAAATGACTCTCTCCTTTTTATAAGCCTCCTTCAGATACTGGAAGCTTTAAATCCACCAAAACCCCCAGGTCCTTCTCCACAGGCCAGCTCTCAATGAATTCTTCTCCCAGTCCCCACTCATGTCTGGGATTGCCCTGACCCAGGTGCAACACTTTGACTTTGGACTTGTTGAACTTCCTGAAGTTCTTGTTCACAGATTCTATCTTCTGCTTTCATCTCCAGCAGCCCATATATAATGTACTTTAGTTTACATCTCCTGGCACTAGTAAAGAAAACCTCTCCCACTTCATGTGCACACACACACACACACACACACACATACACAGACACGTGTAGAATATAGTACTTATATTTCTAGCTTTATGCAACAACATAAGGAATAAATCTTGAGAGCCACCTTGATGTAAGAGTGAGAAGAATATATCACTTTTCTTTCTAAATGAAGTGGAAACTATGCCTAGGATTTCAGAAGAGACTGGGAGTTAGCTGTAATCCTAACACTATCTACTTGGAAAGAAGGCTAGAACAGACCCACATCTAGAATGCTGAAAATCAGTAGTTAGCTTTACTGACTGAGAAGAGCTCAGAGCAACCTTCCCGCATATGGTGGTGTAACTATCTCACCATCAGTAATTCAGGAATAGATGGAATTGGATTCCTGTCTCTTGGTAAGAGGAGAGTTTGGTCCCACTGTTGCCATGGGAGCAGCTGGTTTATGCTGGTGCATCAAAATCAGAACTTGTCTCTGAAGAACCTCTCACCCAAGGCAAGATTCTGCTACTACTGTTTGCCTGACACCCTCCACTCACCCCCAAAACTAGGCTACTAAATTTCTTTAGCGCTGTTTTGCCCCTGCAAAGGACAGCTCTGACCATCTGCAGGACTTGCAGGCAATAATCTCTCCACTCAGACATTATACACAATGAACACTTGCAATATTGAATCCAAAGCCAGAGATTCAGGATGCCTTGCAAGGAGCATCCAAGGAAGAGTTGTATCTCCTTCTCTTTCACCTGCTAACTGAGGAGTGTTTTTTCTGTGCTTCTTAGGATGAATCAACAATTGTGTTTGACCACTGACATATCCAGCAGGGAAATTCCACTGTGCCAGTTGTCATGTGAAGACATTACAGAAGGTCTCCTGCCAAGTGCCTGGGGCTGGGGACAGTCTGGACAGTGCTTGGATGGCTACCTGGGGTAAAATATATTTAGAAATCTAACTGCATACTTTTATGTGTCACAACAGGCTCCACACAAATGGTGCACCTCTAAAGCCTATGTTTGTATTCTTTTGTAAAAACAGAGAGGGTCCTGCCTGTAAGACAAGGGCCCTCCAGTTTGAAAACTGGAATTTATTTTTGTAAATCTGAGTATTCGTGAGTCATGCAAATACTCCTTGGGAGGTCATGATGGTCTGTATTTTCAAGTTAACTAAAGCATGTTTACTTGTTTGTGGCATTATATACCTGCCACACAGGTAAATAAGCTATTTTAATAGCTGGCCTAGATACTTCCCTTCACATTAAAGGAAGGAGAAAATTTATTTCTGTAATGAAGCCCATAGTCATAAATATAGCTGTGACTCTATTTACATGTGGACCTAACATTCTGTTTTTTAACATATACTCATCCTACGCTGTTTGTTCTGCCATAAACGCTTCCTTCCTGCCCTGAAATGTCATTTCAGTAGGGTCAAAAGAAAGCAAAATGATCTGCTAAACCCAGGTATGCTGAATCCTCATGGTCCACTAACCAGTTTTCCGTATTAACATAGCAGAAACTAATGAAAAAATGATACAAATTATTCTGACATTTTGGTCCTTCCAACAGCACCTTCTTGTTTTAAAACCATCGGCCTGTGCAGGTGTCACTGACATGAGTTATTCAGGTTTTTCTAATTGCCATTTAGATTTGACATCAATTCCTCCCCCATCTAGCCTTTTGAAAATGCTTTAAAGTAAAGTAATATTTTTGCAAAAATGGGAACTATCTGAGTTCCTCTGCGCAGCAGGTAAAAATTGCAGGAATGGTATGTGGTGACTGAAAGAGCAAACAAGAGGAAGGAGGAATCTGTACATATAAACAAAGCAATCACAGTAAAGAGAAGTGATAAGGACTGTGCTAGTGTTCTTTGGCCTTTGCCAAGAAGAATCAGGGGGATGCAGGCACAATTTAAGCAGGAGTGAGGCACGGAGCTTTTGAAGGCCCTCTGAAATTCCTAGCCATGTAGTTTTCTGGTGCCTTCATAATTAAGTTGGGGAACACAGACTACTGGGACATACACAAATCATAACATCCTCGAGTAACCCATAATTTGCAACATTATAATAGTAATGTAACTTTATGATGAAAAAGCCTTATAGACCCACTGGTAGGAAGTGATTCATTACTGAAGTCAGACATTTCCATTAAAGGCTAGATCAGGAAAAAATATGTGGGTAACTGTTACATTCAAGGGAAGTAAGGAATGAAACTGTGCTGTAGTGCAACTTGATTGTCATGTTACTGCCTAAAACCTTTAGTTCAGCAAGTAAATAACCAAATTATTTGCTCTTTTGTTAAGTTCAGGTTTCTGCTGAAAGTAATTTGCTCTCCCTACAGAACCAAAAAAGGTACAGTAGGGAACAATTTGTCAAATGGGTCTGCAGTTGTAAACTGACCTAACTTCACTGATCCTGCTTGAAAGGTGCCAGTTTGTGCCTGCTGAAGATCTAAGCTTTACATAGAAGGAAGAAAACTACGATAAAGTGTGTCTGTTTTCAGACATGCAGCTCAGCTCTGTAGTCTGGTGCCACTTCAGTTCCCGTGAGGTATCCCACTAGTATTTCCAACTCTGAAAACTTCAGCCAAAGTTTTACAGCACTGGATTTTCACAAAGGTGTAAACCAAAATTGCTCTGGAAAACCCAGGGCCTGACCAATACTTGACACCAGCACCCCTTTTGGGGCACTCGGGTTTAGAGCCGCCTGAATTGGCCATTCCTACCATGCTGGTGAGCACACAGTTCTCTCTACCTCAGCAGAGGAGGAAACTCCAGAGGAAGGGGAACCATAGCATGTTGAGAAGCTGGTGTTGTAGGAGTTGTCCTTCCAACTGGCACGAGATAAAGCAGACCCTGTAGCCATTCTAAATTGCATTGAGGGGTGGGCTCTGCACCAGGTGCTGGATCTGAAAAGGCCTGAATTCAACAAGTTGAAGATATAATGCTGAAGAGCAAAGCAAAGCATAAAAATCCAGCTTCACTCAGAATATTAGGCCATAAAACGAACTCTATATAACACTTAGTTAAAACAGAATACCTGAGGGAGTATAAAATTTTTGCATGTTGGCATGGAGAGAGAATGCTGTTGTGGATGAGTTATTTCATTGCATGACAATTGAAATAAATGTTGTGGAAGCATCTACACGGTTTTTTGGATGTTACCATCCCCTTTGCCTTGCAGGCAAAATAGCTTTCATAACTTTAAAAATCCTTTTTCACTCATATTTTATATAAGCCCTGTAAAACTGAACGTACAACATGTTTCCTCACTGCACTCAATCTCTCTTATGTGTGGTTATTGCCAGAAATACACAGAACCACCTGGTTTGTTATTCCATGAGCTCACATTCAGGCTAATATCTTGACACCTTTTTCTATCAGCTTAATATTTTATTTAAAACACACATAACACACATACATACATATGTTCATACAAATATTCTTAAATATAAAAAATTGCCAGAAATTCAGAAAGTCAATTGATACTTGCACAAAGAAGATTATTCTGCTGGTAAAATTATCTTCTGAGAGCAGAGAAACCTTCATGGAATACAGCCAAATCCAGTTCTTTGGCATTACTGGTCTATGGGAAGTTCCCTTCCCAGGGAACCAGAAGTCCCTTCTCTACTGCTCAGATATACAGTATTCATCCTTCAGTAACCCATTTTTCAGCTTTTGGAGTCCCAGGAAGACACAAAAAATATCATTCAGTATTACAGGACGGATTTTTCCTTTTAAGTGTTCTGATAAGAAAAGATGACATACTCAGTATTCTTCTTTAAGGTGTTATTTTATATTGCTTAGAAATTTGTCTTCCCTCTAACACTGAGCTCAAGACAACAAGCTCACAAAAGCACCAGCAATTTGGATCATCCAGAAAATTAGAGTAAAGTGAGGAAAAAAACCCCAAACCAAATGAAAATAAAAACCAACTTCAGAGCCATTCTGAACATAAAAGCCATCTGTAAATTTAAATACCAAAGAATCTGACTTATGACTAATTGAACTTTAAAAATCAGACTTTCAGGTAAAAAACATTACCTTATTATAAAATTCTTCTGCAATTAAAATAAATAAGTAAATAAAGGGTAATTTAGAGACTGTGAAAACATGAAAATCCTTAGTAGGTTGTAGATAATAATTTCTCTTTTGTTACCCTCAATATTCTACTGCAAAAAACCCAGATGTTTAAAACATCATAATACTTCAAGTACTGTTTGTTTGAGAGAAGGAAAATGTGCTCACTATGTTTGACTTTTATTTGGAGGTGTGAATCCTCTCTGAGAACAGGAAAGCTAAATGTCCTTAAACCATGCCTGTAAAACCTATATATGTCAAATACATGCAATATATAGTAAGATACAAAGATTTCCTCAACCTTTGAGGCTTGGTGGCAGTTGGAAACGAAATACCAAGCCCAGCTTCTGAACTAACCTAATATTTTATCTGAACACAGTCAAATCAATGTGAAAGGTAAGCAGCTCCTGCAGCCAGCAATTTATCCGGTAATTAAGCCTTTTGTTGTCTTCCGTGAGAGGGACATTCAAGCTAACTTCACTTTAATAAATACATTAAATCATTATATGCTGATTCAAAGATGAGACTCATTTGGTGAACGATCTGCAAGCTGTTCATTTCAGCAATTTTCCGTCCTTCTTCAGACATTCCTGATGTTAACTGGCTGTTGCATGGAATTTCTGTTTCCATACTCCTCAGAGAGAGCAAGACTTTCATAAAAAGGAGTAGGAAGATCAAAAATATTCCTAGAGGAAGAGGTGCCCGTACCAAGTATGAAACAGGTTGCCTGGGCATTCCTGTGGAAACAGCAATGAACACAAACAACCACTCTGTAAACAACAGGAGGTTTCTGCCAAAACTGCTTTTGATGGAAAGATGATACTTTACAATGCTCTTTCGGTTTGGTTTGTTCATTGGAAAGCCCTAAAACAGTACCCTAGTCTTGTGAATCTGCTTCACATCAACATTACTTTCCACAAGGTACAATCTGCAGACACATTTCACCCCCTTTGAATGCATATATTCCTTTTTCAGAGAGAAGATCACAATGCATGGTGGGATTTATGGAGCATGATGGGATATACAGTTCAGCCAAGACAAAAAATTAGGAGGATGGAGCAACCCAGGCACAAATCCCATGAGGAACTCTACTATAAACTTCCAAGAACCAATTTACTTGTCTGTCAAAATCATCTACCCCTAGACTGAAGTAGTATAAAAATTGTATTTTATTTTAAAAACTGATACGATCATTAAGGACCTTGCTATTTTTTAACTTTTTTTTTTTAATTAATGTTTTCCTTGTTCAAAGAGCATTAAAAAATAGTACCACATGGAGCGTTCTTTTTTCCAAGTCAGTGTCCAAAATAAAAAAGAGCAGAAAACCAAAGATCAGCTTGATCCAAATTAAAAAAAAAAAAGTTCCTCAAAATGAATACCTGCCAAAAAATTTCTTTACCTAATAAACATTTTGTTAAATTCCAGGAAACAAAACAATTACATTTGGCAAATCTAGCCTCACTCTCTTCAAAGTTAAAAACTGAATTTTGTTTCCTATAATGAAACCTCCCTGTAAAGGTGAAGAGTTTTATCATGAAAATATTAAAGAAAAAATTTTGATCTTCCTCTCACTTACAAACACTTTTTTTACTTTCCTTCAATATTGTAAATGTTATTATTGGGAAACTGGAGCTTTAGAGAATAAGAAAGAAGATATGGGAAAGACAGGGGGACAAGGCAATTAGTAACATAAATGTTTACATAATTGTACAGTATCTTTTGAACCCCCCAGCCATATTTTGCACTGTCCTTGGATATTACTTAAGAGAAAATGAACATTAAAATGTTTCTCCAAAGTCTCTTGAAGTCAACCTAAAGACTCCAAATCACTAAGCATTGGATCAGGCTTTTTGGCATCTGGAGTTGGAAAGATTCATTGCTCTTTTTGCCAATTCTGACAAAAGCTGTTTGAATTGAATGTTGTGCATCCAAATGGACAGCAAATAACTGATCAGAAAAAAAAAAAAAAGGATATGTTTCCATTTAAATTGTATTGCTTAGTTCGTCTCTGCAGATTTATATAATTCTTCATTTTGCCAAATTGGCATTTCTATTAGTTCAAATAGTGAGTGCATCCAGTTGAAAGTTCTGAAAGAATTAGAAACAGATTGATTTTTAAATATTTATAAATTTGCAAATCCAAAGATGTCACCAGCTACCCAACCTCTCTCTATTTTTCTCTCTTTATTTCCTGTAACACTATCATGATGACAAACATGATTCTGCCAAATCTCTGCTAAAGCACAGAAAAAGATTGTGGGACTGAACCATAGCAGAGAAAACAGCTCAATGTTACCCATTCTCCAATGTATCATTAGCAGTTTTGTTAATATTTGAAGAATGAAAGGGACTATTTTTGCTTATATTAAACATATTGGGACCTGTGAGAAGCAGGTAACAGGTATCAACTTTAATTTTGAGGACAATAGTTTTTGCAGTGAAAAAGACCTCAGTGATCTTGAGTGTGAACAGAGAGACAAAATTTGCACTTCACCCAAGTCCATGGGTATATTAAACTGCACCACTTGTGATCACACTGAGGATGCACATGCTGCCAATCAAAGCCAGAATCATTTTCAGAAGTGTCACTGCGCCATTCAACACTCTGGGCTTATTTTCCCAGCATCTCACAGAACTGCTCTGAAGAGCCAAGTGGGGGAGATTGAAGTTTTAAGTAAAGATCGAGAAATTAAAAAAAGAAACCAAACAAGCCACTAAACCAAGCACAAGGTTTCACTGGATATAACTGTCTGGGTCTCCAGTACAGCTTTGCTCAGGAATGCGTATAGGATTCATGTCTGGCCTTGTAAACCCTGCAGGGTCATAGACCTTGAATTTTTAGCATTAGTCATGAAACAGAGTAGTCAGCTATAAAGCACTAGCAAGTAAATTTTTGTTTTGGTTTGGTTTTGTTTTTGTTTGTTTGTTTGTTTGTTTTGTGGGTTTTTTTTTGTTTTATTGGAAGGGGGGGTGTCATAGTGGTCTTTCTGGAAACTGGTGGTAAATTTTTCCTGTCTTTTTCATCTTAAATCTTCTCACCTTCAATCCCACTAATTTAGCAGCTGTTGAAGACTTAGGCTACATCCATGAGCAAGGTGTGTTGCTGTCAAAGGGCATCACACAGAAGGAGGACTTCTGCTGTTGTACGTGCCTCACAAAAGACCTAAAAAAAAGTTTTCAAAACATTTAGTGGCAGTGCCCTTATTTCCCACACTGCATTTATTTTGAAAGGAATTTAAACAGCACTAAATTCTGTCCAATGCTTTGGAAATGTCTGAACAACAAAGGCAGAACTGCAGGCTGACCCGTAGCACAAATATGGGATCAGTTTCCCCCACAGCAGAAAGCTGCTGAGCAATTTGCTCCAGATGGTTAGTCTTTGTGTACTCCCAAAACACAACCTCTCTGGTCTGCAGACGCTTCTTTCCTCTCCCAAGACCTGTTTGGTTGGACTTCATACCATGAAGCCTTAAATGGATGGGCGGGCTCCAAGGCACTTGAGTCCCGACTTAACCTTCTGCAGAGTACTCTCTGCATGACTGTTTATGAACTCAGCTTCCCCATCACATCTTCCTCCCACCTCCTAGTGGGCTGGTGCAATGACCAAGCAGAATACCTGAACTGTAAACTGGAACTGGTGTGATGGCCTGAGAAAGCAGCTTGGGCTTGGATTCCAACCAGAAGGTGGAGCAGAAACCAGAAGCAGAAACCACAGTCAAGTTGTGTGTCCCCCAGCTAGAGAGAAAGTGGGAAAGCAGTTGCCTCCCCAGCTTCCAGTTTTCCCTGGATGCATCATGAGAAGGGCTCAGATCCACAGTACCCAGAGTTTGAATGCTGGCTCCAATGTGGAGCTGTAGCCTTCTCATGTCATACTGTAGGAGCAGGCTCTGCGTCTTTGCCAGAGGAACGTCAGTTTTCCCTCACCACTGTGAGGTGTCCCAGAGTTTCCCAGGTGGGGAACATCTACATCTATGGGAGCACCAACTCGGACAGGAAAATACTTTTAATCACAGACTCTAGGGGCTGGCACTAGGTCACCCAAAGAAAAGAGGAGGAAAGAGCATGTCAGAAAACCAGCATGCACTGGGAGAAAACCAGTCAGGATTAGGGGGTAGGTTAATAGCAGGGCTGGTGAATCACTATACGATTTCCATGCTGCAGCATGTTTAAACATTAGACAAATTTTGCCCGTAGTGGATATGCCAGTTGCAGTGAAGTGGGAAAGCAGCAACTTCACAGCACCAATGGAAATACAGTCACCAGGGACAGATTCTGCCTCCCTTTCTCCTGCAGAGCAGAACCCTATTATGCATGAAGCCTCTCTGCTTGCACAAAGGATGCTGGTTGCCCACTGGCACCTGAGGCAGCACCATGATGCTGAGTTAGTCAAAAACAGCAGATCAAGCACTGTTGGTTACTATGTCCTGCTGTCAATGCACAGGGAAAAGATTTCCCACTCAGAGATGATAAAGCTGCAGAACTGCAGCAGAGGAAGCTTACTCAAAACTGGATGTTTAGACTGGATCCATACTCCACTTACTGGCTATTTTTCCCCCCCCCCCCCCACCAGCTTTGTAAGCTGTGGGGGAGGGAAGGCAAAGGAGAGGGGAGGGGAGGTCAAGGAAGATCCCAGCAATGGTGAGTCACCAGAGCCTGATACTTGTTTCACAAAGGGCATGAATCTAGTTACTGCAGAGGCAATAGCTGCCATGAAACAGCATGAGACAGTGTGCTTTTCATTGGGCTCAGCAGGGTGTGCAGTAAAACTCCATGGGGGAATATAGTTGTACACTGACCTGCTCCTATCCTGTTGCTGCACGCTGTAGAGGAGGAGAAGCACAGCCTGGTCCCCACAGGAGAGTTAGATGTGTTCATGTCTTTCTGCTCATCTGCTTCTCAAAACCCTGATAAACTGTGATGGCAAGCCTCAAAAGGACACTTGTAATCCAGTCCACTTTAATAACCAAGAATTAAGCTACTTCTCTTTTAATTTAATCTGACTTGCTCAGCATCCAGTTGTTCTTGTCCTGAAAGCAGATGGCGTCAATCAGTGCCAGCACTGTTTCATGATGAGCCTGCTGCTCTTGAGCATCTCCCAGGGCTGGCAGACTGGCGCTGCTAGGAGCCACATGGTAACACAAACACCCCTGAAGCATCATTCGAGGCCCATAGGTATACAAACCACACACACACAAACCCACAAGAAACAGAAACATTGTCTTCTGTCAGTACTGGTTAACACTGTTGCCTAGAGCCTGGTATTCGAATAAACAGAGTATTTGTTTTCCTAGCTGGAAGTGTAAAGTGAGCCACAAAGGATCAAGCACAAGCTTCTCTTTCTTGTTGGGTTGCAAAAAGTCTGTGCTCTCTGTGAGCTTGGCAGCAGATGCTGATATGCTGACTATCAAATATAGAGGTCAACATACAACCTCCCGTAGAGGAAACAGGAGAAAACCATTCTACCTCCCTTCTGCTTCTCTCATATCTATCTACAGAACCAAATAGGTTTCCAGCTCCCAAGAATGCCTGTGTCAGCATCCTTCTTTAAATTATAAGCACCACCACCTCTCCAGTTAATGTGAAGATCTGTCAGCTTCACAAATAAAACCGTTCTGTGAAAGAGCTTGCTGTTTTATTACTTCTTTGCCTGATATGACAAGGTTTCCCGTTCCATTTACATAGTTTCTCATAAACAGGTAGTCAAGGTGAGGTGTTGCCCCACTGTAGTTCCTCTGGTCTCTGTAGTTTTTACAGTTTTGAAGCTCAAGATACATTTCATATATTAAGGAAAATAACATTTGAGAGGGAATACTTGGATACACAAATTGATATTGCACAAGTACACATAGACACTTTTCCTTTATTCTGGCCCATATCCACAGCAGTAAGAATCAGAAATAAGTTCTTTTGATCCTTGTGTGTTGTTCACAGGTAACTCAGAGAAGTGTCTCCTAAGGCTTCTCCTAGGTTAACTAAGCCTAGGTTAACTAGATTAACTTGCCTTTGGCAATTCTTTTCAAACTGAAAAAAATCCTGGTGTTCAGACTAAGCACAACATTTATTAAGAGTGTGATCCAAGGCCTGATGTGCTCCAAATGCTCTTAGGTTTTTATTGGTACCCTATAAAGAGAAAAAATCAATCTTCAGCTTCTTAAAAATCGGTACTATACAGTAGGATATATACACACTGCATGTACACACTAAAATTTTTAGCAAGCTCAGAAGAGATCTCAAAGATCATCTTGCCATGCCAAGAGTCTCACCCAGCTGTTTCTGCATAAGGTGAGAGCTTCTATGTGAGCTATACTATATCTTATTTTGAAAGATACTGATCTTGATTTAAAGATTGGAGAATTCCCCATGCCCCTAAGGTAAGTTATTCTAATAGTTAATTATGCTTTCCAAAAAAAAAAAAAAAAAAAAAAAAGGGGAAAAAAAGAAAAGAAAAAAGAAAACCAACAAAAACCCCAACAAAAACCCCCACGCATACAAAACCAACCCAAAAAAACCCTAACAACCCCCTTTATTATTTATCTAAACCTGGCTACATTCAGCTTCCAAGTGTTGCCTTGTGTTCTGCCATTTATGGGCTAAGAGCATTTTGGGTCAGAAATCTCTTCCCCATGTAGGTACTTGCATGTCATAAGTACGTCAGCTCTTAATGTTTCTGGATGAAGTAAGTAGATTTACCATCTTAAAAGTTTCTCACTGCAAGACAGATTTTTTTACCAGCCTCAAATAATTCCTGAAACTCTTTCCTGTACCCACTCAGATTTTCCAAAATCCACTGTGGATGTGGACTACAGGATTAAAAACAGTATTCTGGTCCTACACTTATTTTATAGCCCTAATTCCACTCCCTCATGCCTATTACTGTCCTGATTACACCATCACTCTGGGAACACTTGTTCATATGTGTTATTCACCATACCTCAGCCCTTTTTGAGGTCAATCAGTTTCAGGTTTCAGCAGTCCATGTTAAAATTCCACATATCACTCCCTTATTTTTTTGGCCTTGAATCTGGCTGTGTGAAAATATCCTCTGATTGTGAGGGTCTGTCAGCCCAAAGTCAGGTGGATCTTCAAAGTTAAATTCTCTCAACAGAAGTTCTTGTCACCTGAAGGTTGTTGAAGGAGTTATTTTGCTTTTAGGTTTTGTTGTTTTTGTTTTTAGATAACAACATTAATCAGGAACATCTGTTTTCTGTTAAATACATGTTTCATTGCCATACTTATTACTGGCACTTGTAAGCAAGGAACAGAGCAGAAAGTAAATTTAAGGGAAAATTATATATTTAGTACAAAGCTTCTAACCATTTTTTTTTTTTTAATTTTCCCAGGCTAATAACAAATAAGCTGATTTGGGCAAGATATGAGAAAGAAGCATGGATCTCGCTTCTTTCTATTTTCTTACCACAACTGAGAACTGAGTACATTTGTGAACATAAGAATGTATGCTTGAAAAAAAATTACGGTCCAATTTTAATGCCACATATTTGAAACTTCTAAACCTCTTTTAATCTTATCTCTGATCTTAATATCTAGATTCAGTGACAGTAACAATGAAAGTTCCAGCACATGCTATCATTGCTTTTTCCCATACTGCTGATTTTGGAGTTGAGACTGAATTCAACCCTAGCAGAGCTTCAATAAGACACTGTAACCCCTCTGCCACCTGGAATTATTCTCCATAAAAAGTAGCAAAAGAACAGTTCAATAAACATTTTAATTCATGAAAATCAGCACTGTTTGTCATCCAGTGGCACTGGTCTTCACAGGTGTCGCGGTCCGAAAGGGGGACAGGACACGAGGAAGGGTGCAAGCAGGCGTGTGCCCGATTCTTAACCGTCCCACCAGGGGAAGGGGGCAGAACATCGGGTGGGCTATCAGACAGACAAATGGGGGAGCAAATCAGAACAGGGCACAGGCAAAAGGGGGAGGAGGAAGCCTGGGCATGTGCAGTTGTACACTGTGTAGCATGGATACAGTGAAACCACATAATTAACAGTAAAGTCCATATGAAAGTCCTGCCAATTGCTGTATGCTTTTCTCCATGCCTGGAACTGTTCCCATCCTGAATCTTGCTTCTCTACACACAGGGACACCAACTCCTATGGTTTCAGAACTTTTGTCCTCAAAAGCTCCCTTGACTTTAAGATTTTGGTACTTTCTCTCCCAAAGGAGACAGGCTGTCTGGACACAAGTCATTACAGGAATCCGGAGAAACAGTAATAAGTGACTCACAAAAATCAACATGGCAAGAAGACCAGACCATAGCAAAGCACTCCCTCACCTTAGAAAAAATATCGTGGGTGCTGGGTCTCAGTAGCATTTTTGCCCATTTTCATTATTGAAACAACTCTTTTGAAGGCAGGAAAGACTTGCTAGGTTGCCATTTAGAAACCAAAGCAATTATGAAGACTTTGTAGCTTTATCTGCAAGATGACCATATGGAAAATAACTGAATAATGAATGCACAACCTTTCTTTATGGAGCTACATTTTAAAGCGGTCACACACATCAAAACAATAAGAAACTTTCTATACAAAACTGTTATAAATAGATGGTGCGGCACCCTTGGAAGCGTGTGGTACATGCACCTCAATTTGGCAAGACACCAGAGTGGAGAACTTCTCTGTGCATGGAAGACCTCTGCACTTGGATACATGGGATAATCCAAGTTGGTAGGACACTGATTGCCACTCAAGATGCACTGGGGAAAACTAGTTCTCCCTGCTATGCTCTGTATTTATGTTTCCACAAGCCATACAAATGTATGTTTGGAGCTCAAGTACAAATGTTCAATGTAGGGCACTGTCTTGTTTGGACCTAATATTTTTTTTGTGCACGGAACATGGTCTGTGCCAGAATTACAAAGCCAGTTACTGAAATTCTTCAGTTCCTGACATTCATCTTCTCACATGTAGATATAATTTGTAAAAAATAAGTAAGTAATAAATTATGATAGCTTTTTAAAAAAGATCACAAATATTTGATTATTTAAACACTAATATGAGTAAGGAGCCCTCACAAAAAATCCCACCAACGCCAGACCATCTTTAAAATCATGAAGCAAAGGGCTATCTGTCATATGAAAATGATGAAGAAACTGCAGGTGGGTAAAACAATTTTTGTCTTCACCAAGTGAAAGAAAAGTGAATAGTGGAAAATTAATCACTTAAAATTAGAATGGACAGTGATATAAAATACACTTCGTTGGATATCGCTATGCAAAACAAACATTAAGCTGTATATTGGTATAATTTTTTGTGTGTGCATGTGCATTCATATTTTCATGCCTATGTGTGCAGATACACATGCAAAACCACCTTTTCTTCAAATATATTTCATAAAATTAAGTTATGGTATAGCTTTAGTAGTTTCTTTTTGTGTTGATTAAAAAAAGAATTTTCTTTTCAGTTATGTGGAATTTTGAAACATTCCAGACCTTCAAGACTGTATCTTCAGCCACAGTAAATACATACATCTCTGACACTGTTTGCAAAGTATCTGAAAAAGCAGATATTCAAAAATAGTCATCTTGAAGTGAAAATTAAAATGGGGATATAAAATGTGAAACTCGAGTGAGGAAGGAACTGAAAATCAAGCTTATCTCTGCTCAAATATTTGTAAAATCAGAAGCAATAATTTCTATCCTCTCTATCCATCTATTAGTGTAATTTAAGCAAGAAGACCCCCCCATGAAATATTGGCTTCAAGGGTGTTTATAATCAGTTGTTTCCTTGTGAAAAAAAGATACTGTTTTCCAATGAATCTGTTTTGAAATTACACGCTCAAAACACACTGGACAGGTGAACTGTGATCCTAAATGGATCTTCATTCTGACTTGAACCAGAAGGACTCTTGCAGTTCCCTTTGGACAGTACAGCTGGAGCAGAAGTTTTTCACTGTTGTTCTGATAAAGACAGGAAATTTTTACTATTGTAATACCTTCTGGTTCAGTGGTCTATGTCCTGCCTAAATTAAGGAATTCATCATGCCCTTAAAAGAAACCTAGAAGATAGCAAATATTTGTTTGTTTCTTTGTTTCAAGGGGAGTAAAATGGAGAATTTTCATGCACTGAGCAAAAAGGACATAATACACCGGGATTAACTCAAATAACTCACTGAAAGTTACTTTCCAAGTCAGAGGCAGAAGTAGAAACATATTCTGGACCTCCAAGTGCTCTGGTCCACTTTGTCAAATGAACAGAGGACACCATGCTTAGTGGTACAGGGTATTTTCTCTTTATCCACCATTCCATTGTAGGCATATCTGGTGCCCTCCAATACAAATTTATGTTGGGTACAAAGCAAAATAAGTAGGCCTGACAGAGATTCTATGAATGTTACATATTTTATAGAGTTACACATTCTTTCTCTTACACCTTCTGAGTGAAAAAGAATAATATACTAAGACTAAACATGTGATTATCCAGTATTCTTAATGGGCACATTTGCATTATGGTTAATTCAATTAGGACTGTACTCACTGTCCACACATCCATCGTTTTTCAGCAATTTCTCTTTATGATTCTTTGTCATGAAAAAAACAAGGTCCTGCCACCTAATTTGATTCAGTGGAGTAGCAGAATTCAGTGGAATAGCAAAATTATCCTGCCCAAATACCTTTTCGTTTCTTCAGAACATTTGGAAGCTTTATTAGTGGCTCAAGGCAGAAAACAAATGAGTTAAGTCCAGAATCTAGGCAGGCATCTCAGTATGGAAGTTACCTATGTATGATACTAATAAACATGAATGTGGAAAGATCACTGGCAAAGTTTTATGCTGATAGAACATGAGACAGAAAACATGAAGCCTGCCATCACCCAACCCATACAGAAATTCCTACTATAATTTCTTATCAAAGAAAGTTTGCCTCTAATTCAGGGGGGAGTGAAGACAGCCCATGGATTTGCTCCTGATAAAGTAACCTCAATCCTAATGACCCTTTTGATGGAACAAGATAGAGACAAAGTCTCGAATAAAAGCATTGCCCACTGAGCTCAATTTAACTTTATTTAAGGATGGGGTTTCAGCATGTTTATGTAAACAGAAATCTTACTTAAAGCAAGAGGATGGGTCTAGTACAGCTATGAAGATTAGGTGTGCCATGGGTATCTGAAGAAAGATGACATCACTTGTGTTTGGGGAAGAGCTGGTTGTGCACATGATCCTTGATATAAAATGGTTTCAAGCATCATCTACTCTTTCTGTCAAAGAATTTGACAACTGTGCTGTGGCCTCTGCCAGACCACAGAATCCAACAGAGTCCAAAGATAAATTTAACCCAGTTTTTTCCAGGAAATAGTTATCAACAGGATTTCATTCTGAGATGAACTGATGCTACAGATAAGTAAAAGAAGTATGGCTGACTTGCAAAGTGCAGGAGAGGGAACCAGCACAGTTTGCTGCAACTGTGTCCATCCAAACAGGTTACAAAACAATGATTTTATTCCAACATTCATCCATAACTTTACAGTCCAATGAATCCATCACCAAGGCTCATTAATAGCAGTGGGAATATGCCAGGTATTTATGCAAGCTGCACTAAAAGCAGTATTTTCTCGATGCTGCTTTTGAATCCATAGACACAGCTAGACAAACTTTACACCTAGATAAATTTTTGCCTTAAAATTATTTTGAAGATAGGAAGTCTTTCTAAATTTTAATGATTTCAAAGGGGAAATAACCATGCAGACATGAGGAAACCAAATGCATTTTTGGGGGGAAGAAAAGAAAAAAGAGAGAGTATCAGCACAGTTTTTTATTTGTTTACAAATACACATAATATGTGTGTGCACACAAATAAGCACTTATGCACATAAATTAATATGTCAATATGTATGTGTGTTTATATGTACTTACACGTGTATATATACACATCATAGATGCACATTTCTATTGAGTCATAATATGAACTATTTTATGGATAAAATATTTTACTTGTTTTTTTCTGATTTAAAAGGGGAAGGGAGGGCAGGGGAGGGGAGGGCAGGAAGGAAGGAAGGAAGAAGGGAATGTAGGAAGAAAGGAAAAAATGAGACTGTATTTATTTTTGTGTCAGTTTACATGCATGACATGAAGATGGAGATTGTTCAATGATGCCATCTAATCTTCATGGACTGAATGTGTGAAAGGCCATGTCCATGGACAGGGTAACCAAATGCAAATTAAACTGTTAAGTCCAGTGACAGTCTGGTGAGCAATGCATGAGCAATTAACTCTAATGATGCTTTTATTGTAACTCCCATGACAGAGACTGGATAAAGTAGTTATCATTTATATACATCATTTGCACTTGATAAATGTAAGGAGTATTTATTGTTTCACATACCAAGAGCTCTGTGTTGTCTCACAGCCAGCATGTCACCATTCTGCTTTCACTAGAGGTTTTCTTCAAAGTCTACAAACAGTAGAAGTCCTTTAATCCTAAAACACACAGAGGGTGTTTAGTTTCAGCTAAAGGCAATGAGAAGGAAGGAAGTCATAGAGTTCAGATGGTAATATTTCCCTGATTCACCCAACTACCCAAACACCCACAGATTGAGTAAGAAATGGGGATACCTCCCTAACCACTAGAATGACTTGGCTTCAAGTGTTTCCCTTCAGCTGAGGCACTGTTAGGACAAACTTCAGTATATTTAAAAAAGGCCTGAACAGGAGAAAAAAGGAACATAAAAATCAAAAAAAGTTGTAAAAATAGACCTCACTCCATCCAAGTATCAAAACATCAGCTTAATTCTAAATACATAAAGCATTACCTTGTATAAAAATGGAACCTTTTTGAGGTTGAGTTTAAATGTAGGTAGAACTGATTGGTGGGCTTAGGACCATAAACCACAAACATCTAAGCTGAAAACTATTTGCTTCTCTGTGAATTTAAATAAGACTTGTTTAATATGATCTTTTGTTTGGTCTCAGTTGACTGCCAATCACCTGCACAGACATCAAACCTGGACCTGAACACTTAATTTAGGGAATTCATGAATTTTCATGAAAACCATATCTGTGGTACATGGGTAAGGGATCCTCCTTAGAACATTCATGGAAATTTGCTTTTAGCTGCCATGTTTTGCTCAGTCTGAGAAAGACAATTCTCTTTTCTTGGGTCTAATGTGCTCTTCAGAAATACAATTTCTCAAACACGGAGTAGAAAGAGTAGAAAGTTCTGACCGGTTCAATGGTATTTACCATGTCCTGAAAGTCTCCCTTTGTTATACCAGTGCCTGTAGTGAATTGGGTGAACTTTATCTTCCTGTGCTTGCCACTGAGTCAGATTCATTTCTTTATTTCTTTTCAGGAGGACCAGAAAAGTCTGTTACCATATCTCAAGTCAGGGGAAAATTAACTGTTGCAGTAAAGCTTTCATTTTGTTTTGGTTTTTTGTGGGTTTTTTTTTTTTTTTCCAGTTTGGGACATAAATAATTAAACACAATCACCCCAAAAAAATTTACCCATTAATGTTTTACTTCATTATATCAGAAATTTCTATTTAATTTTGGTAACATTAATTGAATAAAAAATATTGAATATTGAATTAAAAAAAGAGCAAGAATAATTAAGGTTTACAACAGAGTGGTACAGAGATAGATATTATCCAAAATCTTTATTGTCTGTATTTTTTACTTTTCATAGTTTTATTTCAATAGGTATTTATGTTCTTCATGGTTTTCATTTAGTATTTTGGGTTTATTGACATACTGGTCTTTTTAATTGATCAGTAGGGAACAGTATGATGTCAATCCAAACAGAACATGGTGGAATGACAATCAAAAAAATGGTGTTAGTTTGAAGAGATGGTTCATTAGGCAAGATACCTTGAAAAGGACTGAACAGGCTATAAAAATGTTGGAACTAAAATGTGCAGGAAAAAGACAAGGGGGAGAATATCAAAATTTGAAGGTGCAAATATTGTACCTTATTGTAGTGAACTAGATCATAATACAAAAGGAATTTCAGAGCTCCTGAAATCTGAATTGAATTAAATCAGTCCTCTGTAGGAAAAAAAAATCACAAAGAACACTGGAAACATGTTTAAACTTTATGTTTCTAAAAGGAAGGCGTGCAATTAGCTCCCCATGTTATTTAAAACATACTGTGCACTAAAAAACATCCAGTTTGTCCATGTGCAAGTCACCTACATCCTTACCTAGGACATGTGCACATTTACCACCAAAAACACCTTCTTGTGGCAAGGCAGTCCAACTAGGTATTCAACAATTGTCGGTGGTTTTGTTTGGGTTTTAATGTAGAGAAAACACTTGAAGAGAAGTACTATCTAATGCAAAACACTTTTACAGATCTGAGAGAGACAGAAGGGTTTTATTAATATCTTTATTGCATCATGTTTCATGATAAGTCAGATATCAGCAGCTGCCTAACATCATATCACCACCAAGAATTAAGATCTTTGGTATGGAAAGGCTTGAGATATATTGGGCTAATAGATTTTTTTCTGAGACCGAATGTTACTTTTCTACAGGAAAACTGGAATATGTAAGAACTTATTTTCTGGATTATCTCATGCCATTTGACAAATATTGTATTAAACTCTCATATCTTCCAAAATAGGGCAGGACCCTAGAAGCTGTTGGTTGGCTTAGGCTGCCTCTATAAGCTTATCTGCAAATGTTTTGGAAGCTGGTTCAGATTAAAAATATGGAGAGGACTGTTCACACATTCAAACTATATGGATAACATTGCTCCACCACCTAGGTACAACCCCTGGTACTGCTCAGCCTGGTAGCACAATCATTTGGTTGAAATCATCTCAGGTTCTTAAATTATATATATATATATATTAGTTCTTTGCCCATGCTGCATCCAACATACAAGAGCATCCTGCTCTACATTCTTTCTGTTTTTTCTCCATCAAAACAGGAGCAAAAGGGCTGGAAGCTGAATATACAAATTTCATCTCAAAGTAGAGGGGAATGAGAATTTACTTTAGTTCAAGGCCCACATGAAGTGCCTGGAAGAAACCAAGGGAATGAGTAAATAGCAAACATGGGTTTGTCAAGCAACAATCACTGTAGGCAACCAAATTTCTTTTGATGATAAAATAGTGGCTTTGGTGCATTGAGGAGAAGTAATAGCTATGAGGTGTCTTGTACCCGAAGAAGGCTGCTGACATAGTTTCATATGACATTTTTGACGTTCTGCAGGACTGGAACATGAACAGTGAAATGGGGACAAAACAGCTTGGAAAAAGCTCTCAGAAATCCATTTGGTACAGTTCATTGTCAGGATGAGAGGAAGCATGAAAGAATATTCTTTAAGTGACATTCTTCAGATGACCTCATTCTTGGTCCTGTCTAACATCTTCAGAAACAACTAGGATGGGAAAAAATACAAAGTGTATTAGTAAAATGTGCGGGTGACAAAGCAAGAAGGAACCGAAACAACCTTGAAAACCAGCAGAGATGATGTTCTGAAGATGGTCTAAACTTAATGAGTACAAGTGTGACACTGTTTCCTGAGACAGGCATAATCAACAGTACAAGGTGGAGAGCACCTGGCACAGCAGCAGCTCCTCAGCTATACACCAAAGCTGAGTTGTTTGAAAAGCTGAACACAAATCAGCAATACCACAACTTTGGGTAATTTCAAAAAGTATGTATACTAACTGTTAAAAATGCAAAAGAGGGCAATGGGAATGGAAAAAAAAAAAAACCAAAACAACAAAGCAAACCCCCCCCAACCAAAAAACTAGACCCACAGGGAAATATTCAAAAGCTAGTGGTTTTTAGCCTGAAAAGAGAAGTTAAAGAGGGAGTTATGAGAAAACACACATGAGGATCTTTCAGGAAACAAAGAAAATACATCTCATAGGTAATGTATACAATCTCCATTCCCTGAAATCTTAAAAACAAATAACACTCTGAAATGACACAGTTATAGGCGATTTGACTCTGATATGGGAGTTGGACTACTTTACATCTAGAAGTCCTTTCCAGACCTATTTTTCAATGACTATGTGAAGTATGAGCACTATCCAAGAGAAATAATTGACTGTTTACAAAGTCATCATTATTCTGTAAAAGTGGGTGAAACTCTATAACTGGAAGGACTTCCAAAAATTGATGGACTCATAATGATTTTTGTGCATGAAATCAGTGAATATAAAGTATGTGTTTCAAATCAGAAGTCTGTATGCCTTGTAATGCTTCAACATAGAAGCATTTCACTAAGTAATTTTCTAGAAGGATACAAGTTTTCCTGGAAAAAATTAATGCAATAACTTTTAGAACACTATCCCTTCACTTTTATTCAAAATATTTTAACAAAGAAATTATTGGAGACTTCTAACTTAAACATCTTCTCAAACATGAGAGTATCTACAGGAAAATCTGTTCAAAACCTTTCAAAAATAGTAGAAATAGGAGAAATAGTAGAAATAGTTCCTTACATACTATTAAAAAAATTTAATCTTGAAATTGTAATATAGCTAAGATTTACAGATGAAAATGAAAATTTAAAGACAGCAACTGCTAACAAATTTATAACAAGGAAGTAAAGGGAATATCAAATAACAGGAAGACACTACCAGGTATCAAAATTTCCTTAGGAATTTCTTTAGAAACCAATCTTTGCTTTATCATTAAAAAACTTTAGGTCCCTTTTAACAAGTTCAGGTGTCACTTTGAGTTATGTGAAATGTTAAGTGATAATTTCTACACAGGGCTGAGCAAAGAGAAGACAATGGTGAAAGCTCTACATGGCTAAAAGTAAAAACACCCATCCTGAAATACTGGAAAAAATGATGAAGTCCAGTGCAAAGACTCATCTCTTGTGAATGAACTTTACTTCAGCAGAAAATTAAAAGCAACCTAGAAAACTGCAAAAATAACAAGCACAGTAACAGATGTAGTGGGTAATCTTGAAATATCAGAGATAAGGGAAGTTGTAAAATAATGTTCCTCCTGATTACTTTTGAAGCAGAATTCTCTACATACGCCCCACACATAGCAAAGGTTTTATTGTCATATCTTTTCCATCTCAAGAGTTGAAATTTGTTAAGGAGGAAACTTGCTAAGCACCACAGTACACATTGTGAAATTAGTGAATGATGACTTACAATAAATGTTAACCAAAATAAACAGTAACAAGAAAGGATTTTAAACACTGAAAATTTCCATAAAATGAAGCATAATATCTTACAGTATTACTTTTGTCAGTCACATTTATGGCTAACTTTAAATTATCCTTAATTCTACATGATATATTTACAGATAGAGGCAAAGTAATACCTCTTTCGGACAAATCTACTATAATAATGACAAGAAAAGTGTCATGTAAAGTACTCCAGGTAGTTTTATAGGCAAATAAATTTTAACCCCTTTTGTCCATCTCTAAAGGGGGGACTGATGCCTCAGAGCTTTTTGGATTTAAGTTTTAACAAGTTAGAAGTTTGTAAGAGGTTCAGAAGGTTTACATGAAAGTATGTAAACCCTCTGCCATGCTTTCATTCTGCCATACTTTTATGTGAAATGGTAGACAGACAGACAAACAGATGGACAGATAGATTATGAAAAGAATCAATATTATCACCAACTCGCGACATCATTTTTACCTGTAAGAACATGAGAGCTTACACACTGGTTTGCCAGGTAGATATTGCTCCATTTATGCTTGGAAAAATGCTATCACACCAGGAACATGACACAACAGCACAACAGCGTGATTGTGTCACATGCAGGCACACCTATTTGAGTTTTCTTTCAGCCACCACTAAATGTAACAGAGACAACCTGTTGACAACATGACTGTTAATCTCACTGTGGGCTCATGTTTGAGTCTTGTTAACACCAAAACTTACACTGGCAGTATTTTACCTGTGCCAGCTTGATTAAAACTAATACGAGTGGTTTTACTGACTTTATTCACATTTCCATTTTGTTGTGCAAAAAATGTTTCAGGGAACACGAACACTGGTGCATGTTGAGAGCATTCAAAGCAGCAGAGCTTTTGTTAGCAGAAGTTCCTTGTTTTGCACTCAAACTTTGAAATTGGCTGAAAGATTCATAGGACTGGAGTGGCTGGACATCTGCTCTCTGTCAATTACACATCTGAGAGGACTAACAAGTATAAATTAATCTATCCAGAATTGTTTGTAATTTATGATTCCTTAACTCTCCAACCATTTCAAAAGGCAACATGTAACTAATTTATGAGTTTGTTCATTTTCTTTGTCCTTTTCCCTAACAATATCCATTCTTCTTCCAACTGCATGCCATAATATTCCTGGTGGGAGACCTGCCATTGCTAGCTCGGGGCAGTCAGATATGGTGAGGTTCATGGTGGTCTGGTGGTACATACAAAGAAGTGAGCTAGTCAGAGCTCAGACCTCGCTTCAGCTGAAGACTTATTTTCCTCATTTGTAAGGCATTCCTCCAAAACATTTAAAACAATTCCAGAGAATTCCTCTCCACTGTTACCATAAGGTAAGACTTGTGTGTGTGTACGTGTGTGTGTGTGTGTAAACACATTCAAAGCAAGATTTCACCAGACTAGCTTAGATAGGCAAAATCAGAACATCATAAAGGCACAGATTTCAGAACTTGGGCTTTATACCATCTGCTACAAACCTTTGCAACTCTTTTTATCTGAAATAGTTTCACCTCTTGACTTAGCCCTCTGTTCTTGAAGCTGCAGCGTGCTCACTCATTTATTCTGTAGTTAAGCACTTGTGACTAGAGAACTGCAAAGTGCTTTAGGATCACATGTCCACATGTACATTGTATTCTAATCAAACTGATGCCCAGCTGAGTGATTCTTAAATTCTTGCCTATGAAGTGCTATAAAAATGCATATATGACTGCTTTCACCATTCCTAAAGAATGAAAGAATATCATCAGTCTACTGTGGAGGTATGGAGTTGACTGCCAAAATTTTCAAAATTTTGTATCAGTACATAAATGTATATACAGAAATAAAGATATTTATCCAGGAATATATACAGGACTGACTAGCAGGGAATGTGGAGTGTGTGACAAGCTTGGAGGCAAGACTGATCTGAACTGTCTCTTGTAGTTCTACTTGGTGCTGTAAATTGGAGGACAGAGGTGGATTTATTCCCTTACTCAGATACACAGAGCAGGAGAATATAGCAGAGAAAGTTGACTTTATACTTACACAGCACCTTTCACTCTCAAGCAGGCTCCTTAATCTTGATTAAGCTACCCCACCCACAGCAGGCCAATCGTGCCAAATAATGAAGGAATTGTCCCTTGCAAAGTTTGTACTGATAGCAGGGGTGGCTTGTGTTGTGCAGTCCCCAGGAGGACTGAATAGCAGGCAGTCCTAGCTTTCAGTTCCCTTCCACCATCACCTTTCCCACCATCCCCAGCCCTCTGGTATCTCAAGGGTGCCACTGCTGCTCTCCCACCACAGCTAGAGGGGTGCTTCGGGCACGCAGCGCTCACTAGAATGCCCTCCCCACTCATCCCAGCTGCCTCCCTGCAGGAACCCAGCTAGTGGAGGGGAGGCACCATCCTGTGCTCACCCGCAGGGAACCACTGTATTTCTGGTCACTTTCCAAAGTGCTGCCTTGTCCCTGGATAAATCTCAACAAAGGAACAAGTGGCTCAAATGGTTGTTTTTAAACATGAATGAGAGCCTGGTCTCCGGTCTCCTTGATCTTCCCATAGACTGGGCCAAACCATCATTCTTTCTTTATTCAATGACTTAATTCCCAAAGTGAAATTTGCAGCCCCTCAACCCCGTCAATACCTTGGACTTACACTAGCACAAGGAGGAGTAACATACGCATGTCTCCTGCCTCCCTCCACCCAGACCCACCCTTCATTTGAAGTGGAAAACTAGACTTTCCTTCAAATCTTCATCTGCTTGTTGCTATTGACTCAGGAGAAGGGAGTAAACTGTCTGGTCTTCCAAGCAGCTGTAAGTCATAATTAGGGTCAGCGAGCAATAATTTACATAGCTCGCTTGTTTAAATTAAAAAAAAAAAAAAATTCAGTCACTCTGTCCAATAGCAGGGGCAGCAAGGGAGAGGGAACGTCTACTAAACGTATCACAATGTAGTGTAAGAAGGGTTTTTTTGAAACCTGTTTGGAAAGCGTGCTAATAACTACACATTCAAAAATATGTTGACATCACTCACAGCAGTGGGCAGTGGCCCAAGAATTACCCCAGGGACAGCAGCCTGTTCCAATCAAGAGCAGAAGAGCAGTGCAGAAAACAATGAAAAACATTCCCTCCTGTGGGATACAGATCCAAGCTGGCTTGTAAGCCATAACCACTGTGCAGGAATATTCACTGCGAGATGAACTGTTGTGCAGTGACTTGCAGGGAAGGTGTTTTGTGCAAAGAACAAAACAGAAAAAAAATGACGTGGTGAGTAGGTCTAGCAGATTTTATCTTATTTGCAGCTCTGTTTTACAAGCAGACTGACTTCAAGCCTACTGCACATGCTGTATAAGTAGCCTGCAAAGAATTTTTTGTATAGGGACGGTCTTTTATTTCCGCTTTTATTTTACAATATGTACTACGATGGAGACCTAATGATTTGGAGACATCACCATGTAAAATGAGTCCTGCACTGTAAGCTCTCACTTAAATCCTGATGACTTTGAAAGACATTCCGGGACACATTTCAAGTTCATCTGCTGGGTGAATTTTCTGTGAATTTCAGTGTATCATATAAAGTAATAATCCATTTTTATATGGAAAATTAATTATATCTATAATCTCAGACATTAAAAATAGATTGGTGTAAAAGTTGGTTGAAAGCTTACAAAAGTGCAGTCTAACCTTAGAAAGCCAAAGGTCAGGAGAAGAGATATATCACTTTGCAATGAAGAGAAAAGAGTTGAAGTTTTCAGCTTTTTGAGCTCCTTCATTTCTTTCAAAGCTTTTCCACTGTGTGGTCTCAAAGCTTGCAAGATCTTGGAAAATACGTTAAGAGAAAAATGAGGGAGTAAATCAGAAGAGATGAAAGTAATGGGTGGGGAGACCTTAGAATTTCTAAGGTATAGAAGAAAAAAGGAATTCAAACAAAACACAACTGGACAACACTGTGTAAAACCTGAAACAAAAATAACATTCTGAGTAAAAACGAAGGGATGGGGAGGGAAAGAAATGCCTACTGACCAGAAAGAGCTTCCAGTAAGATGCTAGGTCACTGTATAAATGATTAGAGATGGAGAATTTCCCTCTGGGGCAATTCAAAGACATGAATTTTATTGTTCTTATTCTAAACACCCACTGAAGAAATTTACTTTTCCATTTTTAATTTCCTGCCTCTTCCACATAGTGGACTATAGAGAGCAATAGTGAGAATACAGATCTTAAATTTTTTTGAAAAAAAGAATGAGAAGAAGGGAAGGTTTGGGAAGGAAAAGCTTGGGAGGGAAGGATTGGGAAGGATTGTAAAGGCCTGGGAAGGGAAAGGGAAGGTTTGGGAAGAGAAGGTTTGGGAAGGTTTGGGAAAAGAGGGGAGGGGAAGGTTTGGGAAGGTTTGGGAAGGTTTGGGAAGGGAAGGTTTGGGAAGGTTTGGGAAGGGAAGGTTTGGGAAAGAAAGGGAAGGGAAGGGAAGGTTTGGGAAGGGAAGGTTTGGGAAGGTTTGGGAAGGTTTGGGAAGGTTTGGG
>NW_020885013.1:922093-928492 GCF_003945725.1 Corapipo altera | reverse complement strand
TTGCTTTCCCTCTTGTAGGAAAGATCACACCTCAAAGGGACTCGCTGGAACTTTGGAAAGGGTTGCAGACAGGCCAGTCTCTGGGTGGCATGGAGCTTGGGAAGATTTCGGTAGATTAGTAGGACATGTGTCACCCCCCATTAATTGGGAGTTCACACCAGAACAAATGTTTGATTCTGGTGAGATGGCCCGCTGTTTGGCAGAAGGGTGCTTTTCCTACAAAGACCCGAATATGCAATTCTCCGCTTTGTGCTGGGGACTGGCTAATGCTTATCGAGCTGCCATAGACCACCTTCAGAGGGTTAAGGTCGACACAGAGACCCAAACCATGCCACTTGAAACCAGTGATGTACCTATTAAATCCACAGAAGTTGGGGTCCAAACACAACCTGAAGTCAATGCAATTTCTACTAAGTCCACTAGAACCGGGACCCAAGCTAAGAACCGGAAGGTCATCATTGCCCCTATAAAGAAGAAGAAGACGTGGGTAAGGGAGATCAAGGAACTTACGGACCCATCTCCACAACTAGAACGCACAGAAGAAAGAGAAGAAGAAGAAGAAGAAGAAGGAACAGAGGACGTAGTGGACGAAGGAGCGGCAGCAATGGGAGAAGGAGCAAGAGCAAGTGATGAAGGAGCGACAGCAAGTGATGAAGGCATGACTGCGAGAGAGGAAGAAGTGGTTGTGACTGAGGAAGGAGCGATTGGAAGAGAAGAAGCAGCTACCAAAGAGGAAGAAACGGCTACACGGGAAGAAGCACGTCCAAAGGAACTAGGGGTACGACCAAAGGAATACAGAATGGCATCAAAAGGAAAGAAAGCAACAGTACAAACGGCCGGTGGTGTATTGTCGCTTGATGATTTATACCCTGGCTACACATTCAGTGTTGCAAAAGACGCAAAGAAGGAGCCAAAGCATCCCCCTCAATTGGAGGGGGAATTATCCCTACCCCTCCAGACCCAACCTTCTCTTGGAGGTGTGAATGATTGGAGGAGGAGGCCCTTATCTCAGCACGCGAAAGATTACTCACTACCTCCACCCGCGGGGTATCACGAACGACACAGGAGTCCATCCCCATGGCATGACTGGTATAGAAGTCCATCTCCACGGCGTGAACGACGCAAAAGTCCATCTCCGCGGCGCGAGCGGCATAGGAGTCCATCCCCATGGTATGAACGACGTAGAAGTCCATCTCCGCGGCGTGAACGGCGTAGGAGTCCATCCCCACAGTATGAACGGCGTAGAAATCCACCTCTGCGGCGTGAACAATATAGAAGCTTATCCCCACGGCATGCCCAGTCTCCACCTCCACATGAGAGATATAGGGAGGAAGTGGGAGCAGTCCCACGTAGGAGTGGAAGAGTAAAGAGAGAGGTGGAAAAGATTCTACGTGGGAGAGATGGACAAGAAATAATGCGAGAAAGTGAAATTACACAATCACTGACCACAAGAGAGCTTCGAGATTTACGGAGAGATTATATGCGCTTGCCTGGTGAAGAAGTCCTCACCTGGCTGGTGCGATGCTGGGACAAGGGAGCTGATAGTCATGTAATTGAAGGTGATGAAGCACGACAGTTGGGATCCATTGCTCGAGACCCTGTGATAGAGCAAGAAATGGGGAGAGAGAAAATGGTGTCCAGCCTTTGGCTCCGAATCCTCCACGCAGTGAGAGTGAAATACCCATTTAAGGAGTCCCTGAAGAGTTCTTCAAGAAGGTGGAGAACTGCGGAAGAAGGCATCCAATACCTACGGGAATTGGCCATGTTGGAGATCATCTATTCTGATCCAGATTATTATGACATCCAAGTTCCTGAGAGTGTTCCCTGCACGCAACCAATGTGGAAAAAGGTAATTCAAGGTGCTCCTAAACCATATGTTTCCTGCTTGATATCCGCATATAATCCAAAGATGGAGGAACCAAACGTGGAAACCATGTGTACTTGGATAAGAACCATAGAGGAAAATATGGAAGACTCCTTCAATCCCCTCTACCGACGCACCTACGATAGGGAAAGAATGGAGAGAGATTATGAATAATCCAGATATGAGGACGACCTTAGAGACAGAGAGGACAGAAGGTATAGAGACTACCAAGAAAGGCCAATGGGAAGATCACGGTGGGACCGACAAAGACGACCTCGGCCTAGACCTCGATCCTGGTCTCGATCTCTCTCACGGTCCCTGTCATTCACACGTCGAAGGAAAGAGAACTCCAAGCGTTGGTCACGTAACCAACTATGGGCATACCTTCGTAGTAAAGGAGAAAACATGAAGAAGTGGGATGGTGAACCCACTTCTAAGCTTGAAGCTAGAGTGAGGGAGTTGAAGCGAAAGAAGACTGACAAGAAAGTTGTCTATGTAGTAGACGGAGATTTCTTAGAAGAGAAACTGCGATCGCCGAAACACGAGAAGATGGAGGTCCACTTCGACAACAGCAAAAAGTCTAAGAGGTCAAAGTCAAACTCTGACGACGAATGCTCTGATCAAGACCAGTAGAGGGGCCCTGCCTTCTGCCAGGAGAAGGAGAGGGACCAAGAAGATAACCGAGTTTACTGGGCTGTGTGGGTTCGATGGTCTGGCACATCGGATCCTCAGAAATACCAGACCTTGATAGATACTGGAGCCCAGTGTACTGTAATGCCTTCAGAGTATAAGAGCACCGAGACTGTTACTATTTCTGGAGTGACTGGAGGGTCTCAAGAATTGTCAGTAGTAGAGGTAGACATGAACTTGACGGGAGACCAATGGGAAAAACGTCCCATTGTGACGGGGCCAGAAGCCCCTTGCATCCTTGGTATGGACTACCTAAGAAGAGGATACTTCAAAGACCCGAAAGGGTACCGGTGGGCTTTTGGTATAGCCTCGGTGATTGAAGAGGAGTCCAAGCAATTGTCTGCCCTTCCTGGCCTCTCAGAAGACCCTTCCATTGTAGGATTACTGCGAGTTAAAGATCAAGAAGTGCCAATAGCCACAACAACTGTACACAGACGACAGTATCGGACAAACCGAGATGCTGTGATCCCTATCCACAAAATGATCCGAAAGTTGGAGAGCCAAGGGGTGGTCAGCAGAACCCATTCACCCTTCAACAACCCCATCTGGCCTGTGCGTAAATCCGATGGAGAGTGGAGACTGACTGTGGACTATCGTGGCTTAAATGAAGTTACGCCACCGTTGAGTGCTGCCGTGCCAGATATGTTGGAGCTCCAATACGAGTTGGAGTCCAAGACAGCAAAGTGGTACGCCACCATCGACATAGCCAACGCGTTTTTCTCCATTCCTTTAGCGGCAGAGTGCAGGCCACAGTTTGCTTTCACCTGGAGGGGCGTTCAATACACCTGGAATCGACTGCCCCAGGGGTGGAAACACAGTCCAACCATCTGTCATGGACTGATCCAGGGCACACTAGAGAAGGGTAAGGCTCCTGAACACATCCAGTACATCGATGACATCATTGTATGGGGGGATACAGCAAAGGAAGTTTTCAAAAAAGGACAGACGATCATCCAGATTCTCCTCGAGGTCGGTTTCGCTATCAAGAAGAGCAAAGTCAAGGGACCTGCCCGAGAGATCCAATTCCTAGGGGTGAAATGGCAAGATGGACGACGCCAGATACCAACAGACATAATCAATAAGATTGTAGCAATGGCTCCCCCCACCAACAAGAAAGAAACTCAAGCTTTTCTGGGAGCAATAGGTTTTTGGAGGATGCATATCCCAGAATACAGTCAGATTGTGAGCCCTCTTTACTTTTGACCCGTAAAAAGAACAATTTCCAGTTGGGTCCTGAACAACAACAAGCTTTCAAGCAGATCAAGCAAGAAATTGCACATGCTGTGGCTCTTGGACCAGTTAGAACGGGACCAGATGTAAAGAACGTGCTCTACTCTGCAGCTGGAGATAAAGGTCCCTCCTGGAGCCTCTGGCAAAAGGTGCCTGGCGAGACGCGAGGGCGACCACTGGGTTTCTGGAGCCGAAGCTACAGAGGTTCTGAGGCCAATTACACCCCTGTGGAAAAGGAAATCTTAGCGGCGTACGAAGGTATACGAGCAGCTTCAGAGGTAATTGGTACCGAAGCACAGCTCTTCCTGGCACCCCGATTACCAGTCTTGAGCTGGATGTTCAAAGGGAAGGTGCCCCCTACGCATCATGCCACCGATGCCACGTGGAGCAAGTGGATTGCTCTGATTACGCAGCGTGTACGATTGGGAAGCTCGAATCGCCCTGGAATTCTGGAGGTTATCACCAATTGGCCTGAAGGTGGGAACTTCAGTCTGGCAGAAGAAGAAGAAGAGTCAGTGAGCCGAGCTGAAGAAGCTCCGCCATTTGATCAGCTGCCAGATGAAGAAAGGTGTTATGCCCTTTTCACTGATGGTTCTTGCCGTATTGTAGGAAGGAACCGGAAGTGGAAAGCAGCCGTTTGGAGTCCCACCCGACGAGTGGCAGAAGCTGTTGAGGGTCAAGGCGAGTAAAGTCAATTTGCAGAGCTCAAAGCCGTCCAATTGGCCCTGGACATCGCTGAACGAGAAAGATGGCCGAGACTCTACCTCTACACAGACTCATGGATGATAGCCAATGCTCTATGGGGATGGTTAGACCGCTGGAAGAAGATGAACTGGAGGCGTGGAGGAAAACCCATCTGGGCTGCTGACTTGTGGCAGGACATCGCTGCCAGAGCAAAGAGACTGAATGTGAGAGTCCACCATGTAGATGCCCATGTGTCCAAGAAGCGAGCTAATGAAGACTATAATAACAACAGAGAAGCGGACCGAGCTGCACAGATAGGGGTGTCACAAGTAGACCTAGACTGGCAGCAGAAGGGAGAGTTGTTCTTAGCTCGATGGGCCCATGATGCTTCCGGTCATCAAGGCCGAGATGCCACCTACAGATGGGCACGAGACCGAGGGGTGGATTTAACCATGGATATCATTTCTGAAGTTATCCATGATTGTGAGACTTGTGCCGTTATTAAACAGGCGAAAAGACTGAAGCCCCTATGGTATGGTGGTCGATGGAATAAGTATAAGTATGGAGAGGCATGGCAGGTTGATTATATCAAACTGCCACAGACCCGCCAAGGTAAGTGCCATGTACTTACCATGGTGGAAGCAACAACGGGATGGTTAGAGACCTTTTCAGTACCCCACGCAACGGCCCGGAATACCATCCTGGGCCTTGAAAAGCAAGTCCTATGGAGACACGGGACCCCAGAACGTATTGAGTCAGACAATGGGACTCATTTCAAAAATAAATTAGTTACCACTTGGGCGAGGGAACATGGTATCGAATGGGTGTACCACATTCCTTATCATGCACCAGCCGCTGGAAAGGTTGAGAGATACAACGGATTATTAAAGACCACTCTAAAGTCATTAGGTGAAGGAACTTATAAAAACTGGGACAAAAACTTAGCCAAGGCTACCTGGCTAGTTAACACCAGGGGTTCTATCAATCGAGCTGGCCCTGCACAGGCAGAATCCCTTCACGTTGTTGATGGAGATAAAGTTCCAGCAGTCCATTTGAGGGGAATGCTAGGGAAAGCTGTTTGGATTACCCCTGCCTCAGGCCAAGACAAACCCATTCGTGGGATTGTCTTTGCTCAAGGGCCAGGACATACGTGGTGGGTAATGAGGAAGGATGGAGTCATCCAGTGTGTGCCTCAAGGAAATTTAGCCTTAGGAAAAAACTGATTGTATGTCCTAAGTTGTGTTCTTACAGGAAGCCAGTCACCAGATGAGAGAGAGACCCGAACTAAGCCGATGCTGGTATCTGGTGATGAAACAGCCATAAATCGGAACTGTAATGGTGACTGAGGAGACCAAAGATCTGGACTGAACTGACATCGCCATTGATTTTCCAACGACGAGACGACTATGCCGAGAAACCAACAAAAGCCATATATATATATATGTATATGTATATGTGAATATATATACGCGAACGTGAAACATGGGTGTTACGTAAAGAAATAGTATGGAATAAGGGGTGGAGAATGTGGTGGTTTCACCCTAGGCCTTCCTGGAGACCAACTTGTAACCAGGAAGGAACTAGAAAAGTGATCACGGATGTATTCCATGCTATTCCTTTACGTAACTGGAGGTATAAATAAAGCCAGTGGGAGGGATCGCGCCCTCTTCCTCTCCGGCGAGGTTCGAGAACGGTGGGTCCCTGTTTCGGTCGAGCTTATCTGGAGCCGAGGCCTACAGTGACTGCCGCTATCCGCTTCGCGTGAGAGGAGAGCCTTGGGCTGCGTCAAGTCATTCTGACTGTTCGAAGGGAAGTGGTGAGATTCCTGCTAGTTTGCCTTCGGCTGGCTGTTTGACTTGCTCGGTCCTTGCCCCTTTTTGCCTCTCTCCCTTTCCCTTCCCCTTCCCCCCCCCCCCAGGTGTGTGGTATTT
>NW_020885013.1:888220-921993 GCF_003945725.1 Corapipo altera | reverse complement strand
CTTTTGTGTAACTGTCTCATATGTAAAATATATATATATATATATATTTGCTATAGCTTTGGCTGCTTAGTTGTTTTTTTTTTTTTTTCCCTCTTTTCCCTCTCTGGGAGGCGGGTCCTTGTTGTCGAGTTTTGGGGACTTGGCGGGAAGCCAGCTCAAAACTTGTACAGTAGGAAAACTACAGCCATGAACCAAGCTTCTGTATAGTTCTGAGACTGATTGTCATTCATGTTACCTTGGAAAAGTTTTTTTGGATGTTATGATTGTGCTTATTATGCTATAAGGTTAATATCCTGTCTTGAAAGTTAATTTCCTTGATATATTGTTAACCCTTACCTGTTTTTTGAAATGCGTTTTGTTTGATTCCTGTGAGTTGCAGAAAGTATGATTTCTATATATATGTACACAAATCACATCCTGACATGCCACAGACAATAACTGACAGTAACTAAGAAACTGCTAAAGCAGCAATGTTTAACACTATACCCAGAGTTTTAAGGCAAGCAATTGTCTCATTCATTACATCAGAATACAGGTTCTCTAAAGAGACCATTCAAAACAATAAATAAAAACTACATCATCAAAGTGTGCTCACACTGTCAGGAAATTCCGGTCATGCCATGTCAGAAAGTATTAACCCTAGCTGGTTAATAGCAAGTGAGTTCTAGCAAACAGATATATACATCTTTGAATTGGACATGTTGAAAATGTACATGCAAACAGATACACATCCACAAAGCATAACTGCTACTACATCCACTAGACAAAACACAAAGGTGTAAAACACGAGTTAGTTGCTTAGCAACCTTGATACACTAAAATGGATTAACATTAATAATAACCAACTACTTCCTATCAAATAGGAAAATTCTCATGTCACGAGCATTCCACATTAAACCATAAAAGAGCAAAAGTACATTACATTTTGAAACACATGCTAAATTTAAACAAAAGGGGGGAGAACCAGTGTAACCTGTAAGAACATCTGTAAAAAACTATGTATGTTATCAATTTTTGAGTTGTGACAGTGCTGAAAGAAGCAGGTCTGAAAAGCAGCACACACCTCAAGCGTTTGTTTCTCCCAAACTACTAATCATGGTAAGAATTGATTTCAGGACATTGGACGAGATCCCTAGATTTTGTGACTCAAACAGAATTCTCCCAAGTGTATAAAACCCTATTCAAATATGTGACCACAGCAGCAGGAACCAGAGCAACGCAGAAGTTTGAAAAGAGTTATGTTATGATTTAAGTTTACATTAGAAAATGACCAACGTGGTGAAACACAGTCTCTGAAATGTGTGTGTGTGTGTGTTCGTGTGTGTTCAGTGTACGGTGGCCACCGATGAATGAGATGAGTGAATGAATGAAAATAGTTGTTTGACTAATCAAATGGAAAACAAAACACCTCACAAAGTAATATTACCTCAGCCACAGGTTGCTTTTAAGAAATTAAAGTTTGCTAAGATTACCCTGTTTCTTAAATAAAGTTAAAGTTCCCAGTTATAAAAACCCTCAGATTAAAAAAGTTATAGTTTACACACAGATAAGATAAGCCCAAGTTAATAAAGTTATCTCTCCAAGTTACACTACCCTATAGGAATATAAGAAAGTTTTAAAAATGTTTACAATAGAAGTATAAGTAGTCAAGCAAGCAATGTGCTGGATCACTGCGAAACTTGGTAACTTATAATGTTTTGATTGCTTGAATTGTTGTTTGCATCTTTGTTTACACTGTTATCGTGACTTCTTTTAGATATTTAGGAGAGGAGTGATGTAGGAGGCGTGTCTAAGGGCACAGGGGATGTGCCAAGGTAACAGAGCCCAAGAGAGCATGCCCCGACATAAGTAACCTGGTTGGTTAAAGAAGTCACATGGTGTTAAGGAATAAAACCGCGCCGAGTTTGAAATAAAGTCTCTTTGACCACACCACCGCACGAGGAGCATCTCATTCCTTGTCATACAAGGACCGCGCCGCTACACTCAGCCAGCTTTTCCACAGAAGCAACTTGGTTTTGGGATAAAGCATAGTCAGTGTCTTTATATGCCCATGACTTCCTTGCTGTAGTGCCCACTGTTTCTTGTGCTTCACCCCATTGAAGTGAGGCTAGGAAGTAGACATACACCTGTGGTCTGAGTTGTGTGAGTTTCAGTCACATCTGGGACATACACCTGATGTTGTCTGGACTTCTGGAGAAACCTGTTGTTGGAGAAGATTATCTCGAGCACAGTAAGATTTCTGAGTCTTTGGATCCCTTGTTCCATGGTCTTCCAGGAGTCTTGCTGCCGCTGCAGATCTTCCTCACAGAGGTATCTCTTCCTCACAGAGGTATCTCTCCCTCACACTCACTAGGAGTTGTTTCCAGAGGCTGAGAGGTTAAGACCATGGTATGATAAGCATTGACCGGGGTCCAGTACATTGCATGAGTTGTACCTCTCTGGAACTGATAGAGCGATTTTCCTTTAAGCACTCTACTGCCTTACTAGGGATCTGCGTTTGGTCGGGGGGAGTTTCCAATATATCAATCCTACCCCTGAATTCCAGTAGAAAATGTTTAGTCTTTTGTCAAGGCAACACCTAGGCTGTTTAGAGAACACTCATATCTTGGTCTGAACCACAGAACTGGGTGACCATGTACCCTCTGTGCTCTGAAGATGATGAAGGTGATGAAGAGGTGGTCCCGAAATACACCCCAGACCCAATTCCCGGGGGTTGGGCCAAGGGGTGGACCAGGGCAAAGGCTACGGGATGGACAAAACTTGGATTGGTCGGGCAGTATTATAAATTGTAACACCTGAACACGGTCTGCGCTCAGGTCCTGTGATCTTATGCCTAGGCACAAATTAAACCCTTTTCTTATCTTATCCTCAATTAACTGCTCCGGAGTTGTTTTTCTTCAGCATCATTAGGCATCATGCCCCACGTTGGGAAAAGTCAAATTATTGTCTTGGTTTAAAGACAATGTGTACCAGGAGGCAGGACCTCCAATGGAATAGAAACTCCTTCCTCCAATTATTGAAAAATTTAAAATTATGAAATGTTCGAATAAAGTGTAGAAATGGATAACAACTTTAGTAAGAACAGAGGACAAAACAGAACAAAACAACCAAACAATAACAGAGAAAATGTCATCCAAAAATCACTATTTCTCCTCCATGCCGCTGAGGTGACAATGCAGTCCTGGAGCAGTCACGTGATCACAATGGAGCTGCTGCTGTGCCGGGCGGGTGACACGTGAAGAAGTTCACAAATGGCAACTCATCCCCTGAGTTCTCCCAATGCCACTGCAACGGTGGTGGTGGCCGTGCTGGCAGTCAAAAAGCAGCAGAAAGAGGAGGGGAGTCGCGCAGGTCAGGTGACTGGCAGCGAGTTGGAGCAACTGGGAACCATGCGGGGCAGGTGGCGGTGGTGAATCAGAGTGGCGGGGAGCCAAACGGGGCAGGTTCTGGGCAAAGATAGCGCAGGTCCAACCAGCACTGCACAGTAGCAAGGTGGCATTCAAAAAACGGCAGAAGCGATGGTTGCGATTGGAGTGACCGTAGGAACGGTGGGAGCGGGGGCTTCCCGGGTCCTGACTCAGAACAAAGAGAGGGCATTCCTGTCCTGACAGTTCTTCTTATCCCCTCCAAACTCCTGCAGGACCTCCCACAAGAACCCTATCTCCCCTCACTTCCCCCAGATATCGCGGGACCCCTCATTCCTTAGATCCCGTCTCAGTTCTCACAGGAACCTCCATCTACTCTCACTTCCTCCTCCCCATCCTTTTGCGACTGGCACCCAAGAGCATGTCGCACCTTCCTTTAACACAGCATGGTAGCATGGAGAAATTTAACAAGAAAATCTAAACCACAATAAAAAGAAATATGGAAGACCCTCCTGTTGAGTCACAAGGTTCAGAGAAGACCCCCATGCTAACTGACCAACAGTTTATGCGTAAAGGCCCAATAGCACTTAAACTTAACAGCACTTAATCAATAACTTAAGTTAAACAATTTAGCAAAGGATTCATATAAAATGTACTATATCACAACAGTAACTCACAGACCTAACTTACAAATCTAAAGTACTTAGGAATCTAGGTGTAGTGGGTTTTTGTGGTTGGGTTTTGGTGGTGGGGGGGCTACAGGGGTGGTTTTTGTTCGAAGCTGCTAGAAGCTTCCCCTGTCCTGTGGAGCCAATGCCAGCCAGCTCCAGGACAGACTTCCTGCTGCTGACCAAGGCCAAACCAATCAGGAGTAATAGTAACACCTCTGTCATAACATATTTAAGAACAGAAGATTGTTGTGCAGAAGGAATTCCAGTAAGGGAAGAGCAGAGTGAGAACATGGGAATAATGAGGTAGACACCAAGGTCAGTGAAGAAGGAGGGGGAGAAGTGCTCCAGGCACCAGAAACTGCGGCCCCTGCGGCCCGTGGTAAAGACCATGGTGAAGCAGACTGTCCCTCTGCAGCCCATGGAGGACCATCGGGGTGCAGAGACCCACCTGCAACCCATAGAGGAGCCCATGCTGGAACAGGTGGATGCATGAAGGAGGTTGTGACCCCATGGGAGGCCCAGGATGGAGTAGGGTCCTGCCAGAGACCTGCAACCCATGGAGAAGGAAACCCATGCTGGAGCAGGTTTTTCCCAGGTAGGACTTGTGGTCCCTGTGGGGGACCCATGGTGGTACAGCTCATTCATGAAGGACTGCACCCCATGGAGGAGTGACCCACGGGACAGCAGTTTGGGAAGAGCTGCTGCCCATGGGATGGACTCACCCTGGAGAGGTCCATCAAGGACTGTCTCCCATGGGGAGGGACCCCACAGGAAGCAGGGGAAGGACTCCTCTCTCTGAGCAGCGGCATAAACAACTGACCATAACCCCCATTCCCCACCACCCTGCACCGCTGGGGGGGAGGAGGGAGAATGTGGAAGGAAGGAGGGGTGGGGGGAAGGTGTTTTTAAGATTGTTTTATTTCTCGCTCTTTGACTCTTATCCTGTTAGTAATAAATTTAAGTACTAACCCCACTTTGAGTCTGTTTTGCCCTTGAAGGTAATCAGTGACCTCTCCCAACTCTTATCTCTACTCATGAATCCTTAGTTGTTATTTTTTTCTCTCCTCTGCCCAGTTGCAGAGGCAGAGCGAGAGAGCAGTTTTAGTGGGTACCTGGTATCCGACCAGGGTCAACCCATTACACTAGGACAGCAACATTCCTAGTACATTTGCTATAACATATTCATGCTTGCATACACACAGACATAAAAGAGCATGTACAAGGTATATATGTGTGAAATATTTTCCTTGAATTCAGTGAAATGTTCGCATCGGATGGTTTTGCATCTTCTTAATGGGCAAAGGGTTAAGTCTCAGGGAGCAGGGGTATCAGCCCAGAAGCATGTAAGCAAAACAGTATCTTAAAATCGTGAAGAGTAAACACTTGGTACAGGGCCCCCAATCATGGTCTGTTACCGTTCGCCTAACATCTTTAATAAGGGCGTACGAGAAACCCTCCCAGAGTGGATTCTGGTCAGGCGAAACCAGAACTGAAAAAGTTTTTAAAATTACCGCATCCCCCACGCATTTTGCTTCCGCCCTTCATCCACCGTCAGGGGAATATAAGTTTGAATCTTTTTTCGTATCTGTAAATTCTGGATCCTCATCAGAGTCCTCCAACAGAGAAACCACATACGCTGTAGTGGCAGTACCGTGTGAGTGAGGTTTGCAGAGCAGTAACGAGGGTTTTGTTTTTGGTCGCGCAGTGGAATCTGTGAATGGCAGCGACAGCAGTAGCATGGAAGGCATCAGCAGTAGCAATGTGGAAGGCATCAGCAGCTGCTGCAGTGGTTATGATTGTGGTGGTTCCAGCAGTGATGGTTGTGGTTGTGGCTGCTGCAGCGGTGGTAGTGTGGTTGTGGTGACTCTCTCTCCCAGTGTCGAGTGGCCATGCAGTCCTGACCCCCGGTTCTGTACACCCTCTCCTGCCCACGTGGCAGGAAATATGGTGAACCTTCTGTTTCTGACCATGAGTCTTAAAGATACAGTCCACCAAACATGACATAGAGGGTGTAGAATACACATTTTGGTGACTTCTACACTACTAAACTACTCCTCCTATCCCTGTAACTAGGACACTCTCTCTCTCATCTCTTTCTTTCTCTCTTCCTTTTCATGTTACCCCTTTATCCAAAACCCACTGCCATGTGCTTATATAGTAGGTCAGGGATTAACATACTAATTTCCATGACAAGTGTGTAATTTACTAATGAAAGTTTGTGAGTTTTTGCAGACCCTCTGAGTTTTGTCATTCCTTTCAAGCACGAGCATTTACCAATCTTGGGTGCTCCCTTCCCCTTGAGGGTGGGGTATCACACCAGGGAACTACAGGCCAGTCAGTTTCACCTCAGTGCCTGGCAAAATCATGGAGCAGATCCTCCTGGAAACTGTGCTAAGGCACATGGGAAATAATGAGATGATTGGTGAGAACCAACATGGCTTCACTAAAGGCAAATCATGCCTGACAAGTTTGGTGGTCTTCTACAATGGGGTTACAGCAGTGTTGAATAAGGGAAGAACAACTGACTGCATCTACCTGGAATTGTGAAAAGCATTTGACACTGTCCTGCACGACATCCTTGTCTCTGAACTGGAGAGACATGGATTTGATGGATGGACCACACGGTGGGCAAGGAATTGGCTGAATGGTCACACTCAAAGAGTTGCAGTCAATGGTTCAATGTCCAAGTGGAGACCAGTGAGGAGTGGCGTTCCTCGGGGGTTGATTTTGGGGCCGTCACTTTTTAACATCTTTGTCAGCGACATGGGCAATGGGATTGAGTGCACCCTCAGCAAGTTTACCAACAACACCAAACTGTGTGATGTGGTCTACACACTGGAGGGTAGGAATGCTATCCAGAGGGACCTGGACAGGCTTGAGGGTGGGCCTGGGCAAACCTCATGAAGTTCAACAAGGCCAAATGCAAGGCCCTGCACCTGGGTTGGGGCAATCCCAAGCACAAATACAGGCTGGGTGGAGAATGGATTGAGAGCAACCCTGGGGAGAAGGACTTGGGGGTGTTGGTGGACAAAAAACTCAACATGACTCGGCAATGTGTGCTTGCAGCCCAGAAAGCCAACCATGTCCTGGGCTGCATCAAAAGGAGCGTGGTCAGCAGGTCAAGGGAGGGGATTCTCCCTCTACTCTGCTCTTTTGAGACCCCCCCAGAGTACTGCATCCAGCTCTGGGACCCCCAACACAAGAAAGATGTGGACCTGTTGGAATGAGTCCAGAGGAGGACCACTAAGTTGATCAGAGGGCTGGAACACCTCTCTTATGAAGACAGGCTGAGAGAGTTTGGATCGTTCAGCCTGGAGATGAGAAGACTCTAGGGAGACTTTTCAGTGCCCAAAGGGGGCCACCAAGAAGGCTGGAGAGGCACTCTTCATAAAGACATGTAGTGACAGGACAAGGGGAAATGGGTTTAAGTTGAAAGAGGGTAGGTTTAGATTAGATAATAGGAAGAAATTCTTTACTGTAAGGGTGGTGAGGCATTGGCACAGGTTTGCCAGAGAAACTGTGGACTCTACATCCCTAGAGGTGTTCAAAACCAGGCTGGAAGGGGCTTAGAGCAACCCAGTCTAATGGAAGGTTCCCTGCCCGTGGCAGGGAACTTGGAAGTAGATGATCTTTAGGATCCCTTCCAACTCAAACCATTCTATGATTTTATGATTCTCAGTAGCTGGCACAATGCTGTGTTTTGGATTCAGTATGAGAACAATGCTGAACGAACCTACTCAAATGACACATACAATATGTTGCTTTTCTCATCCTGTTCAGAAAAGAGAAGAATTAAACATTTTGATTTGGATCTATCCATTCACATTTGCATTCATGAAGAAAATGGTTTTTTTGCTCTCCTTTATTTCCAGCATAGCCCTTCATTTTATTTGGCTGCCTATTGGCAGTGTCCTCAGCCCAACTGAGACACAGGATTCCCAAATGGCAAACTGGTCACATACATATTTATATTGATTTGGTTCCGACTAGCTGCAGTGGCAGCAACTTATGGTATTCAAATGTTTATTTATGACTAGCTTTATTCCTTTTTACCTTTCCTGTAAATCTTTCTTTAGAGCAGAATTTCCATCTCTCTGGTGGCTCATCTGTTTCTTGTTTCACTGAACTCTTTAACTGTTTGCTGTTTCTTATCAAGGCTATGGCAGTGTAAATAAAGTCTAAGAGGGGGACAGGGGAAACTGAAACTTATTTTCTGTTTATTTACATTCATTTCATTCAAGACCAGCATCAGGGCATTCGTAGAGTTTGATCAGGATAGAAGTGGTGTAAAGGGGAGGAGAAACGCCTCCCCTAGATCCATGTTAAGGCTGTGCTGACAGTGCTTTGGTTGTGAGGTCAGGGCAACTCATTGATCATTCTCCTGAACTTTCTTCAGAAGATCTCACAAAATCCTGGTTTCTGTCTGTCCTGTTTCTAGTTCTAGCGATAATCTTTGAGTGACATGTTTAAAATTCATCTCCACCTAAATACCAATTGAGAAGTACTATTTTTGATGCAGGCAGGAAAAACACTACTGAAACATCTGAACTTGGCTGTTAAATGGTATGATCTCACTTTGTTCCTTCACTGTCCACATCCTCTTGAAGGGGAAGGTAAAGATTTATTCTTTCAAAAATTATTCTTTCAGCAGTGAGACAATTCAGTGTGATTTTTCTTCTTGCCACACGAGCTGTTTCAGTGAGGCAGAGCTGTCCTGTCAACAGTGTCAGAGTGATCATGCTGTCTGGTGTGGATGGTATCAAGTGTGGTCCTGGGCTGAAGTGCCAGTTTCACACTGAGGAGGATGACTTTGGTGATGAATTTGGTATCTACAAAGGTAACAATATTCGCTTTGCATGCACCCGCTGTGACAATTTGACAGCAACCTACATATAGAGTTTACCTCCTGCTTGAAAGGTCTAAAATAGGATTTTTACAGCTCAACCCTTAGGCAAGAAGAAAGTGACAAATACCTGTTGGTATTAAAAGGTGTAACATGTAGGCAGGACAGGGTTATTAATGTGAGAATGTTGTTTAGACTTAGGAACATGTGTGAGGAAATACAGATGGGATGTGCTTGAAGATAAGATTTTTTTTGGGACTGGGAGACCCAGGCACAAGTCCTGATCATTCCATTGATTTGATGAGTGGCTTTCTATAAATTGTAAAAACTAATCCTGAAAATCAGACCTTGTCATGGGGTCCCTGTCCCTGCTGCACTCTCCCTGGGGTGAGGTTTCCTCAGGCACTGCCGACTGCCTGCCCAGGGACCAGGTGCTCTGTTTGGGGGATGGAGATAACAGCATTGCCCAGGTGCCTGGGGATGTTTTGGTCTTGAATTCATTCCTGCCTTTGAGGCATCTACCCTAGGTATGTGGTCAGAGGAGGGAGAGCTCCTCCTGTCTGAAAGATGGGAATAACAGAACAGGAACTAAGATGAGCAACCAACCACTGCTCTCAGCTTATAACAGGTATGTTGCATGCTGATTTCTTTAGTCATAGAGTATAATGGCATGTTTAATTTAAAAACTATGCTCATTTCATACAAAAAGGACAATCTTTTAAAGGAGAGGAGATATTAAATTACTCAGAAGTAGGATGAAAGTTTTTAAAGGAAATAATTTTTAAAAAGGCTCTGTAAAGTATGAATGCAGCGAGTTTTGCTGTGATCGTGTACCACTTCAGTAAGTAGATACAGATATACATTTGAATAACTTCCTGTAGTGGGGGGAAACAGTTTTTCCCCCTGCAGTTATAAAATGGTAAAACCCCAGGGGGTGGTGACCCTTGAAGTTTTGAGGTTTTAACCAATGAACGCTTCTGCAAAATATAAACATATCACAACCAGAACGGAAGAGAAGGTAGTTGTAGGTTGTTGTAGAGAAAGTAGTCATGTTGTGAAGCCACAAGCAGAGAGGCAAGAGCCCCCCCTGGGGGGGTTCTGGTCCCTAGTCCCGGTTGGGGGGGGGGTGCAGAGACTTGGAACAGCGTTAAACTGGACTATGTGTCTGTAACTATAAGCCGGGAGGTGTTTCTCCACTGTGAGCAGCAACAAGAGATACTGAAAAGCAGTGACAGAGACAGCAGTGAACAGAGGCTATGGTTAAAAGCCAACAGATAAGAACTGAACTGGAGAAGCAACAGGAACAGCATGCAGCTGAACAAGGAAGACAGAGTTGTCTGAGAGAGCCGAGAGAGCGCCAGCAGCAGAGAGACAGAGTTTTGGGGGGTAAGAACTGAACCAGACCCCCCCAAAACCCTTTTGAGACCCCTCTTAAGTTGGAAAGGATGGACTCCTACTGAATGGAAGTCCTAAAACTGCAGTAGCACTGCAGAGAGGAGCTAAAAAACTCAGAGAAAGAATGCGGAGGGGGGTGACCTTGGCCCCCCTGCTGCTTGAGGCAGAGCACAGGAGCTCTGCAAAGGGGTTTGAATCCCCTGAAGATAAGGACCGTCACGAAAACCCTTGAGCTTCGTGATATGACGTAGTGAAGTGACCCTTGTCCTGGTGAACATAGCCTACGGAAGAAGACCCTCACTTGAAACGAGTGGTCGAGGGGGCTTGGATACCCCCTAGTGTGTACTGGCAGAGATCCAGCTGCTGCGTAGAAGAAGAGAACCTGCTGCCTTAGAGACATTGCTACTCTGAAGAAGGATCTTTCCTTCTTCCCTCCTGGACTTTTATTTGGAGGGGAGAAGAGATTTGATCCATTGTAAATACTTATGTCATGGTAGAGATAATTAAGATTGTATATAATGTATTGTAGTATTTATTTGTACAGTCATTGTAATATATTCCCTTTCCCCCATTTTGAGTCTAGTGTGGTGTCTGGAAAAAACCATCTCTCACACTGGGTTGAGATGTGGGAGGGGGCTTGGATTAGGGAATTAGATTTTGGAGCTCTCAAACCATGACACTTCCTAAAAAAGGTGATGTCTTGACAGCTAAATATTAGGAGTATTAATAACCTTAGTTAAAGGACTGACTTAGGACTAAATGTTGCAAAAATCATTCAGGTTGACTCACATAGAGCACACACTTATTTACTTTGGTATTTGAAATCAAATTCATGTGCATGCTTAAGGGTGAAACCAAAAATATTGTTTTTATTTCTAAATACTAGAATTTACACATAAGGTTCATATCTTTGGTGCAGTTAACATAAAAGTATTTTACTGAGATAGTTGACTGATCTTCAGTTTATTAAAAATACCACAGTACAACATACCACCCATAAATCTGTCCTGGTTTGAACCAGGACAGGGTTAATTTTAACAGTAGCCAGGAGGGGGCATGATTAGGACCCAGAGGTTATTCTATACCACCTCACATCATTGGTGGGGGGAAGGGAGTCTTTTCCGGTTGGGGTAGCATGGTTGTGGTTGGGTCGGGTTGGGGTCCGTGATGAGTATTTTGCACGTGAATCGATCTCTATCTTTTGTATGCTTTTGTTATTAATATTGTTACTGTTAGTTTTCTTATCCCATTGCTGTTTCCAGTGAATTATACTTACCTCAACCCATGATCTTTACCTTTTGTGCCTCCAAATCTCCTCTCCAACCCACTGCAGGGGGAGGGGGAGAGGAGAGAGCGAGCAGTACATGATTTGGAGAGTCTCAGAGGGAGCACTAAATTGGGGAGTACCATTCCTAAACCACAACAGCCTTTATTTGGCATCCAATGTGGGGTAAAAAGGGTTGAGATAACAACATATCTGACCAGAGTGGGTTGGAAACAAATTTGATGGTAGTGAAGGCAAGCAACTGGGATCCCTGTCCTGGGATGTGGGCATTGACAAGGGGATTGGGAAGACAACAGAAACTCTGAGCCACTGGAGGTGACTCCTTGTCAAGCATGAGGGAAAGGTATCTTTTCAAGGATGATCTATTAGTGCACCAAGACAAGTGGAACAACATGGAGAAAGGTATCCAGTACCTGAGAGAATTAGTTGTGCTGGAGGTACTCTATAAGGATGCAAATAACGAGCAGTCCCCTGTTGTGGGGAATATGCAGGTCGAAGGCCTGGAAAGAACCAGACCTTAGCAACAGGTTTTGGGCCAAGCAGAGTACAAAGCAACTCATCACAGGAATGAGTTGTAACCTCGAAAGCCTGCCATGTCCCCATGTGACAGGTAGCAGCCAATTAGATGCTGCAGTTACAGTTTTTGCCTTATAAGGAATACTTGTATGTTTGTGTTGGTTATAAAAGGCTGCGTCCTTCGAATAAAGTTGTCTCAGTTCCTCCTCCCTGAGTACATGCCTTCAATATGCCATAAATGGTGTCCCATAGTGGGGCTTAAAAGAAACTAGCTGTTTTCTCTGGTGGTGTAGTTCAGTTGAACTCAAGGAAGAAAAACACTTAAAGGAAGCAACAAAAGAGAACTCTCAATTACCTTTTGTTGGACGAAAAGGTAAGCAACTGAGGACTAAATGGGAACCCCTTTAACAAAACAACAAAAGGCTCTTTCGCAAGCCTTTGCTAATATCCTTAAAAAATGCAGGAGGACGGGAGAGGAAGAAAATTAAGAACGCCTCCTGTTGTGGACATCGAAAGCCAATCCCATGATAAACACTAACTCAATATACGATCCGAAAGTTTGGGATGATATAGGTTATAAACTTTGGGACAGTGCCATGTTAGGCGATAAAATGGCTACCTCTCTATTAACATCAAGCAGTGGCTTGCTGATTTTGCTAGCCGCCACCTGGGACAGTGGCCACCATTTTCCATAGCCACTGCTACGCTGGGACCCACACCAGTATCTCAGCAGAATAAAGCCTTTTGGACGAAATAGCCTTCCAGATTTTGTTTTGACCCTGTTTCCCATTGCTTTTGTCTGGTCAGGGAGGGCATTAAACCATGGAAACTTGTTTGCCACAGTACTTTCTTTGTTCTCCTGGGCAACATGGCACACAGTGCCAGAATTGGAGTAATTTTTTGTTTTGTCCTAGGGGTGGGGGTGGGACCAGGTAACATTTTGCCTTTGTTAGTTTTGTGGGGAAACCATTTTTCTATGTATTGTTTTGTTATTTGCGATTTTTATCTCAGTAAAATTTTGACTAATGTTTTTAACCTCTCACAGTCTTATTTTGTTTTCCCCCTCCACTATCATAAGAGGGTGACTCAAGCAGTCTTAACTTTTCCCCTCTGAGTTGTTTTCTTTAAAAATTAGTACAGAAAGAAAGAAAAGAAAGAAAGAAAGAAAGAAAGAAAGAAAGAAAAAAAAGAATGAATCATCAGTCCTGGTTCCTGCATTGGTCCAGCTGACGGTGAGGGTACCTTTTTATAGATAGGTTTCTCACTTTCTATGCAAATTAGTTATCATGTGCAGTCTGTTCTTTCAGACCTTTCTGGAAATGGGTCGGAGGGATTTGGGGGTCTTGGGTAATACATATATGACCGACATCACCAAATACCACCTATAATATGCAATTGTCCCATCCTATTGGGACAGGCCAAAATTTATAGTATAAAAGGGAGGTTTTTGGGGACAAAGGGCTGGACAGGGAAAACACCTCTGCCTGCTTGGGATCGGTCGATAGACTGTCTCTCCTCCTCTCCTGAAGGTGAGCTTTGCACCTCCAACTGTGTTGAAGTACGCTAAGGAATATTATTTTTTACATATGTAGAGCTATTAGATCTCTCTTACTATGCTTTTTGTTGCAACACACATTAACATTCTGTAGTTAGTACATTTATCAGCAGCAATCCTGAACCTGCTTCAATAAACCATACTATTCGTGAATCTGGATTGTGAAAGTCCTTATTGAATGTGACCAGACTGTGGGGAATCTTGGCTAGTCCAAGACCCCTGGTATAGAATGGAAAATCTGACTGAGAATAGAGACCCTGGTCCTGACAGCATGCACCCTGAGGAGGAAAACATCAGGAGAACAAGGACACTGTTCCTGTGAGAACAAAGATACTGTCTCATGAGAATGAGGACTTGTTTTGAACAGAGTGACTGAGAAAAATATAAACATCAAAGGAAAACAAGGACAGATGTGTAGAGATGTTGTGAGAAAGTAGAACTAAGAAGGTCCAGCTAAAATCCACCTATTGACTGTAAGAATTGTAGTTTGTCTGTTTGAATTGACCTATCTGTGTAATATACGTGTGCCTAAAGAGCTGTATTTAAGAGGCTGTAAACAGCAGCCCGCGGTTACTGTTGTTTCCTTTTTCTTTCCAATAAACTTTCTTGCTGAATATTATGTGTTGTAGTCTGTCCCAACAACAACACCAGACCTATAGTACTGGATAGGAAAACTGCACTATTTGTGCATCTTTGCTCATGCAAGTTTTTCTTTTGAACGTGACCAGATTTACAGTGACAAATTGACTATAATCAGAAATTAAACCCAGCCACACCCAACCCCTCTGATCTCTGAGGACCAGCTGGAACGCAAGGGGAGTTATTTTCTGCCAAATTCTTATACCCTTAATGCAACACCCCCCCAGTTTATCTCTATTGAACCTGGCTTTATTCCCATTCTGTCGGGGTTGACAGAGAACCTGTCAACAGCCTGGCAATTAGTGACGAGGAATTTAAACAACTTTTAGGGAATATTTACTGCAATGGTGAACGGAACAAACGTAATGCAGCCCAGACCAAAGGTCACCAATCAAAATGTGTATAATGTCACCAATAGCATGTCACAGCATGCACAGTGTTTTCAGTGTCACCAATAAGAGTGTGTGCAGTGTCTTATGCTTGAGACTTTTGACCAATTGTGTTGTGACACGATAGTGTACAAAGAGTATAAGAGAAACACTTGAGAGCAATAAACAGCTTCCTGATCACCTTGCACCTGGACTACATCTGACTCTGATATCTGTGTCGCCTTGGCCATTCCAACATTATCAGCGACATATGGAGACGCCGACGTGATTACAGCGTTGAAGAAAGATTTATCTCCAACTCCGAGAAAGAGTTTGGAGGGATTCCTCTCCGAGAGAGAGGGGCTGCCGTGACTTCCCTCCTAGAGGGGAAAAGAGCAGAGATTTTCTGTCCTAGAGAGAGATTGGACCTGTGGGATGAGGCACAGGGGGAATGGAGCCCGGTGAAGCTTGAGAGCAGGGTTGGTTCCCGCGAAAATGTCCGGACCTGAACTTTTTCGAACCCTCATTAGGTAAGCTAATGGGGGTGCCACCGGGGACAATATTTTAACGACGGGACAGCATATTACGAAGGAGGAAAGTGTAGTTCTATCTACGTGGAAATCCCTCCTTAAGGGAAAGAATGTCAAGGTTGCTGAATTTAATTTATGACATGTGCTGTTATAGTACTGAAAATAAGGCTTTGAAGCTACTACATTAAGTTACATTTCGTGTGTTTGCCTGACACTTGCTCCGTGAGACTTTGAAAGATTTAGAAGCGTACGGGAGGCAACAATCTATGCAATAATTCATATAAGAACTAAAACTCTGAAACGCAGTTGCCCAGAAAGATAAGCAGGTTGCCGATGTAACAAATTGTCCTTGAACTACACCTCCAAACCAAAAAAAAAAAAAAAGAAGAAAAATTTAATAATTCACTCCTGGAGACAGAAAAGAAGTAAGGACCCCCCCCCTCCATTGCCACTGTTGCAGGAAAAACAGTTTTTCCACCAGATAACTCCACTGAGAAAACAACTAAGAAAAGAAATTCAAGTCGAGATATATAAGCGAATGGAGAGGGACAGAGATAAATTAGAACAGTGGGGGTTGGGCAGAAAACAAGACAGCAAGGCCCATCACTGTATAAGCCTTTGAACTTCTTTGCAGCCTGAGTTACCTATTTTTTTTTGTTCATGTACTAATTGGTTGTTTCAGTCTCACAATGTGTGTAAGATAAAACACAGAAAAATACGCAACAAATCAAGTTTGGTGTCATGGAAGCCTGAAGACGACGACCCCTCCCGGGGGGGGGGGGAAGAAAAGGGGGGGCAAAAAAATGCCTTCTGATATTTCTGTTAATTCTTGTGTTAACTGTAGTGTCTGTTGAAAGTGTTTTTGTGAGCTCGCAATATTATTGTTACTGTGTATGTGTGGAGAAAAAGGAAAAAAAAAAAGTAAAAAGCCCTCCCTTGAAAAGATTCAACCTTGCCAGGGAGAAAAAAACAGTGTATATTTCTCATGATAGAGACGGTCTGTTGCTTGGCAACTAAGCAGGAGTGAAACTCTCCTACTTTGTAAAAATTGCAACTTTGTAACCTTCTGATTGGAGAAAGAAATTGTCTTACAATTTCATAACATAGTCTCACTAACTGTTTTCTGAAATTGTTCATTAAAATAACCAAAATTGTTTTAAAATACATACATAAATGTAATGGAGAAATAGAGTTTTTAAAGTAACTGCTGACAACTGCCTGTGATAAGAAAATTCCAATGCATGTGGGGGGAGCGATTCTCAGGCAGACCTGCTAAGCACAGTTGCACTACCTTCCCTCTCCCCCCCCGCTCAAAGAGTTCTGTAAACATTCTTTTGTTGCTTCTGTATTTTACAGATAGGTTTTTTGAGATTGTTGCGGAAGCTTTAAGGTAGACTTATTTGGTGGAATACCTAGCTCAAAAATATCTTATTTGACAGGGGCAGTTTTTGCCAGAGAAAAAAGGGAAAAATAAATAAACTGTTTCTAGCTGGAAGTTTCCACCTTTGTGGAAAGAGAGATAAAATCTAAAGATATAATACAGGAAACTACCTAACAACAGACAGTGTTTCAAGTTTAAACTGCATCTGTCCTAGTCTTTGTGCTAAGCAGCAGAGGTGTGTCCCTGTTATCAGGTGACAAGCTTAAACCAGAACTGTTGTTGCTTTGCAGGTGTGCATTCTGGATCCCCTGGTATACTCTTATGAGCAAAACCCTAGTTTAAAGCACCCTGAGTGAGTTTTACTGTGGTTTTATGTAAGTTGTTAAAGTTGAAAGCTACTTTACCAGTGTTAACTTCTTAAATACATTGATGTAACTTAAACTGTTACACCTATATTGTTTAAATAAGATGTTTAAAGTTTTCATGCATATCCCCAAAAAATATATAAATATCAACAAAAATTCAGAATTAGTTGCTTATAAATCCTAGCTGATCATATCGTTTCAGAGGTTGGGTGAGACTGTTTAATTTTTAAAAGGACGTGACTGTTCTCCAGTTTCATTTTTTACATTCAGAGAGGTAGGAATCTGTCCTATGAATTTGTGAATCCTGTTCAAATCCCAAGCCATGTGTGGTTTGATAAAAGAAAAGTAAAAGATACAAAACTATATTTAATCCAATTATGCAACTAAGACCCTTATCAAAATCAGTAATCCCATCCTCTGAAAGATTTCCATATGCTGGGATTTTGAACAGCCAATTGTTTCTTCATAATGAAAGCTGCTATTTACTTTTATTGAAGTTACAGTGACCTTCCTGAAATTCAGTGTGTTTTCCTTTACAATAGGAGAGAATTGTTCTGCAGTACAACATGATAAAATGCTGTTCAAAATGATAAAAGCAAAGTAAAAGGAAATACAGAAGTTAAAGACCTAAAAAGATGAGCTAAAACTAAATGTGATTGTTCTAACCAATGTTATTTGAGAAGCAGGATTGAAGAATGCTCCAGGAAAAATTCAAAGAACCAAACCATGGAACCTATCTCCAACAGGGAGAATTATACCACACAGAATCATCACTAAACCTTCAGTTTCAAAGAAAAACTGCAAAATTACCCACGATACCCACGTAAAACTGACTGAATTTGCGAGTTTTTTATTAAAGGTGCAGAACAACTAAAAGAAGCAGATGAACAAGAGTCGAGAGCTAATTACGTCCCAGACATCAGAGACAACTTGGACTGACTTCTCACAGAAGACACTGAATTTCAAGTTGTATTAGCAGACTGTGATAGTGATTTATCTATTCATTTTTCTAGGTACCGACTATAGACAGAAATCATGTGTTGCTGCCAATCACACATTACTCATGTAACATAGACATTGGTTTAAATTCTCCACAATTTAGGAAGTTTTTAAAAAACTGTAAGGACAAGTAATGTTGTAATTTGTTGGTTTTCCAAAGTTAAAACAATTCTTGCAGGTTGGGGTGCATGTCATGCTGCAAACATCCAGCATAAATCTCTAAAAGTTACATTATGCTCTGTGTGAGGGGGCATGAACCTCTTTAACAGAATTATTTGCAATGTACTGCATGAATTCTAATAACTGTTTTGTTTTCCTATAGTGTATTGTACTGCGTAGAAAAATCGAATTACTGCATGATACAGATATGCAGAGATTCCTAACTCACTCATAGAACAAATTGTTGTCAAGAAAACATTTTACACATCAAATGAACATTTTAAAATATAGAAAGGGGGGAAAGAGACTATGCAGGCACATAAACAGATGTTAAATCAGAATAGATCTCATTTAAATTTGTTAGGTCTTATATTCCTTGTATGTATTCCTTTTCAAACCAGGTACATTTGTTAGACGTGACTGCCAAAGATGACAAACTGAGAAGTACACAACCAATAACTACTTAAAATGTAAACTGTGTCATTAAAATGTAAAAGTATAATAGAAATTCCAGTTATGTGTGAATGAAGAGTGACTGAGGTGGTCACCAACGAATGACTGAAGAGAGATTGTGTGAGAGAGAGAGACTGTGTAGATATATATGTGTTACAATATAGGTGTGTGCAAACTTAACAATGCTTTTGTATTGGAATGTTGAGACTTTGGGGGAATGTATTACATGGATCTCTTGGACTGTAGTGAATCCTTGTTTTGAATGGTAGACGAGTTCTCTGGATTCTTTCTTAGTGAGATGTTGTTGCTGTGTTTCTTTTTAGCTTTGGATCAGGGGTTGCCAATGCCGGTGCCTTGCTTGATCAACCTGTTGCAAAGGGCCCTGCAACAGACTGTCAAAGCCATCTTTGCGGCATAAAATAAAAAAAGAGGGGGAATTGTCGGGGTTGACAGAGAACCTGTCAACAGCCTGGCAATTAGTGACGAGGAATTTAAACAACTTTTAGGGAATATTTACTGCAATGGTGAACATAATGCAGCCCAGACCAAAGGTCACCAATCAAAATGTGTATAATGTCACCAATAGCATGTCACAGCATGCACAGTGTTTTCAGTGTCACCAATAAGAGTGTGTGCGGTGTCTTATGCTTGAGACTTTTGACCAATTGTGTTGTGACACAATAGTGTACAAAGAGTATAAGAGAAACACTTGAGAGCAATAAACAACTTCCTGATCACCTTGCACCTAGACTACGTCTGACTCTGATATCTGTGTCGCATTGGTCGTTCCGACATTATCAGCGACACCATTCCCCTTCAAATCTAGTTTAAACTCTCTCAATGAGCCCTGCTAACTCCTGAGCCAAGATCTTTTTTCCATTTTGAGATAGGTGGACCCCACCTGTAGCCAGCAGGCTTGGTGTTGTATCAACTGCCCCATGATCAAAACCCCAAAAATTCTGCTGGTAACACCAGTCTCAAAGCCAGGTATTCATCTGCATGATTTTCCTGGTTCTTGCCCCATCATTCCCTGTAACTGGCAGGACAGAAGAGAACACAACTTGTGCTCCAGATCCCTTGACCAGTTGTCCCAATGCCCTGAGGTCCCTCTTAATTGTCTAAAGACTTCTTATTGGCACTTTGCTGAGGTGTTTGTGTAGGCACGAACCCCACTCTGCACTCTGCCGAGTGTTGGAGCAAGATTAAGATTTATTACAAAGCACTTCGGTTTAAATACAGTTCTCAAACATGTCACATGATCTCTCAACCAATGACAATCAAGTATTTCATTGAGCATGCGTGAGAGCCCGGAAAACTACATCTCCCATAATGCCTTGCTACATTCTTCCTGCCACATTTTCCCTTTCCCTATATAATTTAACAAGTTGTAAAACAGTCCACTTGTTAAACATTTTATCATAACCAATCTTAACCATTTATAAAAACCAGGGCCTATCATCATAAGACCTTTATTGAACTGATGATAACTTTATTGGTTCGTGCAATATTTCAAGCAACCTTAAATTACCCAGGGTTTGTAGATGTGTAAAACCTTTTATCTGAGGGTGATTTTGTGTGATTGGGTAAAGGTATCATTTTTATTCGGAAGGGAAATGTGTTAGGTTGTAGATGTTGTGTTTGAAGTAGTGTTGGTTGAGGTAGTGTTGTTGAATGAGTGTTTAAAGTATCTTTCCATGAAGTGTATTTGGGTTCACACGCACATATATATCTCCACTCAGCTTTCTCATTCACACTCCAGTGGCCACCGTTTCATTCTCTCCTCACACATGCATGCTTAGATCCTGTATTGTGTTTCTATTTAAATCACGGAGTTTTGGTTTTGTATTGGTTACTGTTTGTGTGTTTCTTTTGGTTCTGTTGTATCATTTATTGTTTCTTTGTGATTGTTCCTGTTTTGAAAAAGTGTTAATGTAGATTTACACATATAGGGAACAGACCCATATCTCTTTCCCCCCTTTTTTGTGTGTTTTTATAGCATGTTTCTTAATGTGTGGCATGTTCTTTTTACTATTGTTGGTCTTGTGAGTGAGTGCAGTATGTTGTGGAATGGAATATCTTCTGATTGGTGAGATATGTTTTAACTTTTGTTGAAAAATATACAGGATCATTGTATGTGTTTATGGTTTTTGGAATTTCTAAAATTGCAAAACAATTAAGCTAGCATTTGATAACATCTTTTGCCCTTTTCTAGCTTGTGTTGTTGCATTACTGTATTTGGAATGTGTGTGAATGGATGTGCATTATGTAAAAGTTAGATTTTGTGTGACTAACAAGGAATTATATGGTGTGTATTTTTGCAGGTAATTGAGGGTTAGTGACATCTCGAAGGAAGGAGGCTTTGAGATGTGAAAGTAACTCTACAGCATAGCATGAATCAGTTATAACATTCATAGGTTAATTACAAAACAACTTAAATGTTCTACGTATATGAGTAAGTTGTAAAACTTGTACAGAACCCTGGTCCAAGGTTTGTACCTTATTGTTCAATTGTTTTTTTGTTTGTCCAGATACAGATGGTCTCAGTGTCTCATTCATTTATTTCTTGTAGTCTTTCTTTACCTTTAAAAACAATCTTGGCAAACGTTAATAACAGTTCAGTCCATTTCAGATGAAAAATGGGCAGGAATAGATGTGAGGATCAGGTGAATCTGTAGTTTTTGAAGCAACAGTGGTGAGTCATTTTGTGTTATAGTGTCTTTTACCTCTAAATTGAAGGTTTTAGGGATGATCTTTTGTTGTGCAGTCATCTTTCTATCGGAGATTTCATTGTTGGGCTTGTTGAACTTTTTCTGGAACGTTTTACAGTCTTTATTTCTTAATAATATCACTTAGAGCAACTATAACCAGGTTTAATTTAGTCTCTTAGGCAGTTGTGACTTACAAGCAACTATTTTGCACTTTTGTTGACATTATGTATACTGTTCTGTGATAGCAAAATATTTTGAGAATGTTTGACTGTATTAATTAACAAAAATGGGGATGTTTAAAATTCTAAACTTGCTATTTGAATAACATTGTTACATTAGTTGCACGTATGTGGATGTATTTGAGAATCTAATAACTTTAACAACTTTTAACAATTTTTATCTTTAACAATTCAAATAAAGCCACTGGGAAATTAATGAAAAAAAATAGGGAAAAAACTTCTGAAGTTTCAGTGGTTTGGTTTTGTGGAGATAAATTTACACATTCTTAGTTAAAATGACAGTAATTTACATAGTGAAAGGCAATTGCAAAGGCTTTTAGGCAACAAAGAGAATTTTTCTCCCTCACAGTGGTGTGACCAAACAGTTAATAAAGTTTCAGTTCACTATGTTTTGTTTTCTTTTTCCCATATTATGTAAGAAGGGAGATTCTGAGTGAGAGATGAGAGGGGTTTGTTGTCTCCCTCACTAAAAGGCAAACCACCTGTTTGTCTAGCCAAAAGGTTAGTAGGAAAGTTTTTATAGGAACAGGAATAGTGTAGAAGATGATAAAATCTAATTCCACCCAGTTGCTAAGCAGTAAATTATTGTTATTATGTTTGAGGGGCAACATATTATTTCTTTCTTTGCAAAGGCAAATATGCAAGAAGTGGTTTTTATCCTTTTCTTTAACCAAAAAGTAAGTTGTAAAATCTTGGTTTTCAAAAACTCCAATCTTTTCCCACTCTGAGACAGGGGCAAAAAGCATGAAAATGTATCTTTCTTTAGTTTTGAGAGACTGATAGATTAGTGAAAGGTCTTTTGTTAATAGCAGGGCTGTGTTTTTATGGTTTGCTAGTAGCGTATGCAAATGCATCAGTTTTGTTTTAAGGAAAGGCCACTGTTGTACTGATTTAGGGCTATCTGTTTCTTGAGCTGCCTTTAGGAAATATCTGCTGTTAATTGACTTCCTCTTTGACTGAAGCAGTCTCTGTTCTACAGAATGAGTGATTTTAGTGGGTATAATGGAAACAGAGTCAGTGTCTGGATTAGTGTCTGGGTTATTGGTTATGATGTTTCTGTTTTGTTTTGGGGATGTTAGTTTAAGAATACTTGTTAAATAGGTTTAGATGTTTTTTAAGGGCCAATGTGAGGTAGATACGATTGTTATGTCTGTCCTGCTGTTAAAAATGTTTGATATTTTTGTCTTTGCCTCCTGTTCTAATTGTTTAATTTGGGTAAAAGCCAATTTATGCATGTTTGTGTTCTGAATGGATTTAGGGGTGTGTATTGCTGTATGTTCATAGAATCATAGAATCATAGAATAGATTGGGTTGGAAAAGACCTCCAAGATCATCAAGTCCAACCTCTGATCCAACTCCAATTACTATATCATGGCACTAAGGGCTACGTCCAATCTCTTCTTAAAAACCTCCAGGGATGGTGAATCCACCACCTCTCTGGGTAGGCCGTTCCAATGCCTGATTACCCTCTCTGTAAAGAATTTCTTCCTAACATCTAACCTAAACCTCCCCTGGCAGAGCTTGAGCCCATGTCCCCTTGTCCTATTGTTGGTTGCCTGGGAGAAGAGACCAACCCCCACCTGGCTATAACCTCCCTTCAGGTAGTTGAAGAGAGTGATGAGGTCACCTCTAAGCCTTCTCTTCTCCAGACTAAACAACCCCAGCTCCCTCAGCCTCTCCTCATAGGACCTGTGCTCAAGTCCCTTCACCAGCCTTGTTACTCTTCTCTGGACCCGCTCCAACACCTCAATATCCTTCCTGAACTGAGGGGCCCAGAACTGAACACAATATTCGAGGTGTGGCCTCACCAACGCAGAGTACAGGGGAAGGATCACTTCCCTGCTCCTGCTGGCCACACCGTTCCTGATGCAGGCCAGGATGCCATTGGCCTTCTTGGCCACCTGGGCACACTGCTGGCTCATATTCAGCCTCCTGTCGATCAGCACCCCCAGGTCCCTTTCCACCTGGCTGCTCTCTAGCCACTCTGTGCCCAGCCTGTAGCGCTGCATGGGGTTGTTGTGGCCAAAGTGCAGGACCCGGCACTTGGCCTTGTTGAACTTCATTCCATTGGAGTCAGCCCATCTCTCCAGTCTATCCAGATCCCTCTGCAGAGCCCTCCTGCCTTCTGGCAGGTCGACACTCCCTCCCAACTTGGTGTCATCTGCAAATTTGCTGATGATGGACTCAATCCCCTCATCTAAATCATCAATAAAGATGTTAAAAAGGACTGGGCCCAGCACTGACCCCTGGGGAACACCACTGGTGACCGGCCGCCAACTGGATGCAGCTCCGTTCACCAGCACTCTCTGGGCCCGGCCCTCGAGCCAGTTCCTGACCCAGCACAGAGTGCCCCTGTCCAAGTCGTGGGCTGCCAGCTTTTCCAGGAGTATGCTATGGGAGACAGTGTCAAAGGTTTTGCTGAAGTCCAGATAGACCACATCCACAGCCTTTCCCTCATCCACCAGATGGGTCACCTGATCGTAAAAGGAGATCAGGTTGGTCAAACAGGATCTGCCCCCTCCTAAACCCATGTTGGCTGGGTCTGATCCCTTGTCCATCCTGTAGCTGCTGTGTGATTTCACACAGGATAATCTGCTCCATAACTCTGCCAGGCACCGAGGTCAGGTTGACAGACCTGTAGTAAACAGGGTCAGCCTTGCAGCCTTTTTTATGGATTTGGGGTGATATTTGCCAACTTCCAGTCATATGGGACCTCCCCAGTGAGCCAGGATTGTTGGAAGATGATGGAGAGCGGCTTGGCAAGCTCTTCTGCCAACTCCCTCATTACCCTAGGATGGATCCCATCTGGTCCCATAGACTTGTGAGGATCCAGATGACTCAGTAAGTCACTAACTATTTCCTCCTGGAATACAAGGGGGCTATTTGGTTTCCTATCTCTACCAGCTCCAGAGGCCAGTTGCCTTGAGGGCCACCTGTCTTACTGGTAAAAACTGAGGCAAAGTAGGTGTTAAGTACCTCAGCCTTCTCCTCATCTCTATTAACTATGTTTCCCTCCAAGTCCCTCAAAGAATGGAGGTTTTCTTTGCCCCTCCTTTTGTTATTAATGTATTTATAGAAGGACTTTTTGTTATCCCTAACAGAAGTGGCTAATTTGTTGTGGCCTTGTGGGGCATCTTTGGGCTTGTGTTGTATGAAGGACTTGTTTGCTTTGCTTTATCAAAGCTTTTGCAGTAACTGTGTGTAAAGGGTTATGAGTTTCTGCAGCTGAAATTGTAACTGGTTGTTTCTTTGCTACTTGTTTAGGTTTGGCTTTCCATGTTGTGTATGGCATGTTGGTAAACAGCATTTTAAAATAGTGAGAAGTAAATACTTGATTTAGGGCCCCTCCTAGCATTTCTATCCTTCCCCCATCAACACAAAAGAACCTTTTATAATAGCAGATAATTTGTTAATTAGTAAAGTTGCCTTTTTGTGACTTAGAAAGTTAAATATGGTAGCTGATAGCTGTATGTCTGCTGTGCTTTGTAGTGTTACCTTTGGGTTAATTGTGTTGGTAGGTGGATTGTGATGTCCCAGTTGAAATTCTCACAGCATAAAACCAACAGCTGCTAACGTTAGTAGTGTAGTCAATATACATATTGTCCATCTTAACATCGGTAGTCTTGCTTGCAGGAGCTGAGGAAAAAACTCCAAAGCAATTTAATTGGAGATAAGAAAAGAATTTAATGAAATAACAAGATGCCCACGCTGGCCGTGTACAGGTGTTACAATTTATAATAGTGTCTGTCCAATCCAAAGTTCTCCCACCCTGTGACTTTTGCCCTGGTCCACCTCCATCCCACCCCCTTGGAATTGGGGCTGGGGGCTTTTTGAGACCACTTCTTCATCATCATCATCTTCTTCAGAGCACAAAGGGTACATGGTCACCCAGTTCTTGACTGTACTTTTGCGGTTCAGGCCAAGGCACAAATGTCCTTAAACAAAAGGGCCTACTCTTAAAGAGAGACTAAATATTTTCTACTGGAATTCAGGGGATATTGATATGGGAGCATGGAATGGGGTATGTAGGGGTTGAGGAATGTGTAAACTATGGTGCTAAAGGGTAAAGGAATAAGGGCTGCTGCTTCTAAAATCTACTTCTACTATATAACTACTTATAAAACTTATAAAAATTAGAAAAACCAAAAAACTAAAAGAATCTTAAGGCATCAGGTCCCCCCTTAGAGACTGGAAAAAACCCAAAGGTCTTGTCCAATCTCTACTACTTACACCTACAACAACTATAACACTGGTATATGCAGTGAGCTATTATACTCACACTAAGTATGTACATCACTAAAATAAACAGCTGTTTCATCCAAGTCCAATTCGGTAACCATGAAGTGAGTTTGTGGAGGACATCTAAGCCCAGGGAGACATCATCCAGAGATATTTGATGCAGAATTTTGGTTTGGTTTCGAATTGCAGCCAAATCATTATTAATCCTACCAGTCTGGTCTATGTAAGAGCAGTAACTGGTGTTGATGACTTTACACACGCCTCCCTGTGAGGCTAGCAAGAAATTGAGGGCCATTCGATTTTGTACTACTACATGAGACAAACTCTGGAATTGTTCTTTTAAGGTTTCAATCACATCTGAAGTATGATCCTGAATGTTTTCCATAACAGCTGAAATGTTAACAATTGCTTTTTCTAATTCACTTACTCCTAGAGATGGGACTAAGGCTCTGACTATACTGTGGAAAATTGTAGGGCGCTCAATAAGGGGATTGTTAGTTCTTTTCACTCTTTTTGGATAAGTCTTTTCCCATTCTTGTTCATCAATTGGGTCGAGAATCGTTATATTCGGGATTACTGCCCCTAGGGCACAGGCCCGATCTTTATCAAGGGGCAAAACTTTCCAGGCCTCCTTTTCACAGATCCAGTACCACCCTGAACCCTGGGGAGGAATTAGTCTCAAAGGGAACTGCACCATCCCTGCAACAATTTCTGGGTTTATCCCCTCTTTGGAGTTGTTCTTATCACAGTAGGGGGGAAGAATGATTTTTCCTGTAGCATTAACAACCATGCAGGGAACAACATCCTGATTAGAAATCACATTACTTAGGGCCACTGGATAATAAGTTTCTGTAACTGGTTTCCAGGTTCCTGGGAAGTTTATCATAGACTTACCAAAGTTTGTCTCATTTAGTAAAATGCCAATTAGGGGCCAATCACTATCCTCACCATCAATTGCTGGTACTTGTGTACAAATCCAGCATTCATTTTTCCAAAGAATTTTAGACACATTTTGGACTAGGGTCACATGCAATTTTTGATCCCAAACTCGGTTCATATGTAACCGGTTGCACAGATAGAATACACAGTAAAAACAGTCTATGCCACATCTTTGACGGTGTCTAGCTCTGATTTGCTGGTTGTTCCGGGAGCTGGTGCTTTTTTAATTCTGGAGTAGTGGAACCAGGGTTCCTTGCCAGCAACTTTGACGGTGGTGAGAGAAGTCAGCAGGACTTGGTATGGTCCTCTCCACTTGGCTCGCAAGGGGTCACTGTTCCACCACTTGATGTAGACCCAGTCTCCTGGCTGGAATGGATGAGCAGGGGTGTCCAGTCCTATGGGTCTGGATAACTCGATGACTTTCTGGAGCTTCTGTAAAATAAAGCCTAGAGCAATCAAATATTTTTGTAAATCAGCTTTCCCTCTCATGTGTATGTCCCCTGGTATGTGGTGCTTGGTATGGTCTTCTATACAGTATTTCATAGGGACTTATATTATCCTTCCGCCTTGGTTGGATACGAATTCTCAACAGAGTTAGAGGTAAAGCCTGAACCCACGACATAGATGTTTCTTGACAAATTTTGCCAATTTGCATTTTCAGAGTGCCATTCATTCGCTCGACTTTGCCACTAGCTTGAGGTCTATAGGGAGTATGTAAATCCCAGACAATTCCCAGGATACAGCATACTTCTTTCACTATTGTTGCGATAAAATGTATTCCTCTATCTGATGACATTCCTAGAGGAACCCCAAATCTTGGAATTATGTGGTTAAGCAAAGCTTTTACCACTTCCCTTGCTGTGTTAGTACGACAGGGGTATGCTTCAGGCCATTCACCGAAAGTATCAACCAACATGAGTATGTATTTATACCCCTCCCTGGGTGGCAACTCAGTAAAGGCTATTTGCCAGTAATCTCCAGGTTGGTCTCCAGCCTTTGTTACTCCTACTACTACTCTCTTAGTTGTATCAGGGTTGTTTGGCTTACAGATTTCACACTTGCCTACTATGGACTGCACAACTTCAGTCATACCTGTCCCTATTACTGTCTTCTTTAGATGTTTTAGAAGGTTTTCTGTTCCCCAGTGGGTAGCCTCATGTTCCTGTAGAGCTATTTCTCTAAGGAACGGTGGTGGAACTACAACCTGTCCTGTAGGGGTAACAGCCCACCCACCTCCCTTGATCTCAGTTTTAAGTGATTTAGTTAGCTGATTGTCTTTCTCATCATATTTTGGGGTGTACTTTGTCAAATCAATTTCTTTTTGTGGTAGTACTGCTAGGATGCCTTTTACGGCAGCCCCTTTTGCTGCTTGATCAGCAAAATGATTTCCCAACTCGGGAGTTGTTTTCCCCTTTTGATGAGCTCTACAATGCATAATATCTACTTCTTCCGGTTTCCAAATACTCTGCAGGAGTGCATGGATTTGGTCTGCGTGATTAACCCCACTGCCTTGGGCAGTTAATAGCCCTCTCTCTTTCCATATAGGTTCCATGGGCATGTACAACACGGAATGCATATTTCGAATCAGTCCAAATATTTACCTTCTTTCCTTCGCTCAGTTCTAGAGCTCTTGTCAGTGTGATCAGTTCTGCCTTTTGGGATGACACATCCGCTGGCAAGGCTTTTGCCTCAATCACTTCATCTTTGGTGGTCACTGCATATCCTGTGAAGCGCTTACCGTCTCGCATAAAGCTGCTTCCATCTGTATACAGTTCCCAGTCTGCGTTTTCCAGAGGCACATCTTTCAGGTCTGGTCTGCTGGAGTAGGTTTCCTCTATAGTCTGTAAACAATCATGCTCAGGGACACTGTCGGTTAATGTTGAGGACAGAAACAAAGCAGGGTTTACAATAGATGTTGTTTTCAAAGTAACATCGTCTTGTTCCAGCAACACAACCTGGTACTTAAACATTCTGCTGGAGGACAGCCAGTGGTCTCCCTTCTGTTCGAGCACGGCTTGAACTGCATGGGGTACATACACGGTGATGTGCTGCCCAAGGGTGAGCTTCTGGGCCTCCTCAATCAGGATAACAGTTGCTGCGACGGCTTGCAGGCACCCCGGCCACCCTTGGCTAACACTGTCCAGTTGTTTAGAGAAATAAGCCACAGCCCTTCACTGGCTTCCCAGAGTTTGCGATAATACCCCCAGAGCGACATTCAATTGCTCATGTGTGAACATTTCAAAAGGTTTAGTTAGATCCGGTAATCCTAGTGCTGGAGCTGACATCATAGATTGTTTTAGCTGTTTAAATGCATTTCTGGTCTCATCTGTCCATGTTACAACTCCCTCTTTGGCTACTTTCAGGGCTTCATATAGAGGTTTGACTAGCAACCCATAGTTAGCTACCCACAGACAACACCATCCTACCATTCCTAGGAAGGTCTGCATCTCTCGTACGGTGTGGGGCTCTGGGAGACAGCAAATGGCCTCTTTCCAGTCTGTGCTGAGCCATAGATGCCCATGATAAATTTCAAGTCCCAGGTAGATGACTATCTCTTTGGCTATCTGTGCTTTCTCTCTCAAGACTCGATACCCACTTAGCCCCAAAAAGTTCAAGAGACAGTGAGCTCGATGCATTGGTCCCGGCTTTTGGCTGCAATTAGGATGTCGTCTACATACTGCAGGACAGCTCCTTCTTGTTGCTGTCTTCTCCAGTCCTCCAGTTCTTTTGCCAGCTGGTTCCCAAATATAGCCGGGCTGTTCTTAAAGCCTTGTGGGAGAACTCTCCAGGTCAACTGCGTTTTCCTCCCTGTCTCAGGATTTTCCCATTCAAAAGCAAAAAGCTCCTGGCTGTCTTTATGTACAGGAATGGAGAAAAAGGCATCTTTAAGATCAAGTACAGTGAACTACCCTGGATCTTCTGTCAATGTGGTTAATAGGGTATAGGGGTTGGCTACCACCGGATAGATATCCGCGGTTATTTTGTTGATGACCCTAAGATCTTGGACTAACCGATAGCTTTTGCCATCAGCCTTTTTCACTGGTAGGATGGGGGTATTAAATCCAGATTCACATTCTACCAGTAAGCCAAATTTAAGAAACCTTTCAATTATAGGTGCTAAGCCTTTTCGGCTTTCTAGTTTCAAAGGATATTGTTTTTGCCTTACTGGGGCTGCTCCTGGTCTGAGTGTGATGCTTACTGGTTCAGCTTGTTTAGACTTCCCAGGGTATTCGTTGGTCCAGACTAAAGGAATGACAGCATTCTCAACTTCTGCGGGGATCTCTCCATGATTCTCCTGTATAAAGAAAGCAGTTGCCTCGATATATTTAGTATCTGGAATTATAACTTTTATTTCTTCCCCCTTGCAGAATTTAATTTCAGCTTCTAATTTCTCCAATAAATCCCTACCCAATAAAGGCCTAGAAGAATTTGGCATGTAAAGAAATTGATGAGTTACCCAGTGCTTGCCCAATTTAAATCTTAAAGGTTTAAAAAATGGCCTTGTTTCACTTACCCCTGTAGCGCCTACCACAGTTATAGTCTCATGACTCAGTTTCCCTTCCAAAGTATTTAATACAGAATATGCCGCACCTGTATCGACCAAGAACTCAACATCCTCCTCCCCCAGCTTAGCTGTAACCAGAGGTTCTGCTAGGGAAGAAACCTCCGGTTCCCCTCATGCATTCTGACTCACAGTCAGCTGGGGGGTTGGTAGTGGAGGGGGAGGGGGGTTTTCAATTTTCTTCAGCTCCGGGCAGTCTTTTCTCTAATGTCCCTTCTTTTTACAATAAGAGCATCTATCATCTGCTCTGTCCTGTTGACGATTAGACCTGTAATACCCATGGTTACGTTTTCAACGTTCTTGATAGCCTCTTTATAGCTCCATCACCCTTGCTCTCGTCTTCTGTTCTCTATTCCAATATACTGTCAAAGCTATATCCAATAACTCACCAATGTCTTTTTTATCACCACCTGCCTTTTGCAGTTTTTTCCTTATATCATCTGTAGACTGCCCTACAAACAAATACACCAGGTGTTTTTTCCCCAGGTCTGACTCTATATCAATATCAGTGTATTTTCTTATGACATCCTTCAGCCTATTCAGAAAATCTGTGGGCGGACTCATTCGTATCCTGTTTAACTTCATACATCTTTGACCAGTTTATTGCCTTCAGAACCCCATGTTGGAATCCATAATTACCCAGTCTTGATAACGTTTCAATGCTCCCAAATTTGCTGGTATGTTATGATCCCATTTGGGATCCTCAGGGGGGAAGATATCCTTAATATCTTCCCCTGGAAACTACCCAGAGGTTTTTAGCATCTCAATTGCAGTTTGAGCAGCTCTTTTTACCATCTCCTTCTCTGTTTGATCTAATAAAGTATTCATCATAACTTCCAGGCCATACCAGTCAGGGTTTTGAGTTTTGACATAGTTTGCTACTCTCTCTGGGTTATCTCTATATGCCCCCACAGAATCCTTCCATTGTTGTAACTCAACCGGTGAGAAAGGAACTTTTATTAATATTGTGCCATGATTGGTTACAGCTTGTCTTAAGGGGGCTTCTAACGGCGGCTTATCCTTTATTCTTGTCCTACTAGCTATCGGGTCTGGGGCTGCTAATGCTTCACGGGTTCTCTTCCCCTTTGTCTTTGGTTTTACTATAGGAGGGTCTACTTCTCCTCCCCCCGAGCTATTGCTTGATTCACCTTCTTCTTCTGTGCCTGTATCAGCCCTGTCATTATCAAATGGGGGTAAACCTCGCTTCTGCCTTCTCTCAGCAGCTGAAACTGTCTTGCCCCGTTTTCGTGTCCCTGTTCCCTCTTCATGAGAGGCAGAGATTGAAAACTCTTTAGGTTCCTCTTTACCCCCCCTTCCGTAAAGCTGGACTGCCCCCCTTCTGCAGGGGAGGCGGGGGGAAAGGGGGCAGCTCCAGCCCCACCCCCCAGGTCAGTCAGGACAGAGGCCCCGTCTGTCAACGCCACCCCTGCCCCTCCCGCAATTCCGGGAGTTGCTCCTGCCACTGCTCCTGGGCCTCTCCCCTCGCTGCAGCCGGGGTTGGCCCCGGTCCCGTTACTCCCGCCGTGCCTGCTCCTGTACTCGTTGCCATGACAGCAGATCCTGTACTGGCAGTGCCCGGAGCAGCTCCCGCCGCCCCCAAGCCAACTCCTCCGGAAGCCCTGATTTGCCCAACTCCTGCCGCACCAGGGAGTCCTCCAGTGGCCCCCGCCTGCCCAGCCCCTGCCTGTCCAGCAGGAGCTGGTTCAGAGGTCACCACGCTTGCAGCTCCAGCCCCCCCGCCACCGCAGCAGCAGGGAGTCCTACCTGTGGGGCCCCTGGGCTATTTTCTCTCCTATCAGGCGATATTAACAGATCCAAATCATCATCCTCAGTGTTTTTAAATAAAATTCATGGGACAGGAGCAGCCTTAGCTCGACCTTTCTTCTTCCCTTTTTCTAAAGCCATTTCTGAAGTTTCTGTCTCTTTTGAGCCTTCTTATCTCCCCCTCCCAATCCAGGGCATGTTAATAGAAACATAAACAACTCTGCATACCGAATTTCCTGCCATCTCTGTTCTTCATGAAGAAGCGAAATTAATTGGAACACTGTGTCCAGTTCAAGAGGACCAAATTCCGGCCATGTCACCCCTCTCGTTTGTCCAAACAGAGGCCAGGCATCTACAGACAGCCTACAAAATTCTTTCTTTGTTAAAGTTGTCTCAGAACTGGTCAAAGTACTCCAGTGTTTCAAAACCAAACTCAGAGGAGACCCCTTAGGAATCTTAACCTTTGAATCCACACAACCCATGACAACAAAACACAAACAAACAACAGACCAGGATTCGAACTCATCACCCGAGGATTACAAAGTTGTTACTTTAACCACTTAGCTACAGAGCCCCCATGGCTCCTTGCAGGAAAAGATCACTATTAAAGGGGCGTCCCCCTTTTCCAATTGGTCCCAGACCGAAACAAAACCCAAAGCTCGAAAGCTTACCAGTCCTAGGCTGATGCGAATCTGCTCTAACCTGCACCTGTGCGGTCCAACCGCCTCAGCGAACCCTTTCGCCTACTGGAAACTGACTCTCGCGACTTCTGGGCCCAAGTCCAAGCCTATTTCCAGTCCTACCGCATTTTCCTATTTCCCGGGAAACACAAAACTCTTTTGCAGTTGCTAACAAAAAGATACCTTTTCCCCTTATCTCACCTCCTTGCGGGGTTCTGGAATCTGGCTTTCTCAGATCGGTGCAGGAATTGTTCCAAATAAATGCCGGCTTTCAGGATTTGTGCATGATGAAATGTCCAATCTGAAGAAGTCCAGGTCCAGTCTTTTCCCCGTATGGGCCACCAGCTCTTGCCTGCAGGAGCTGAGGAAAAAAACTCCAAAGCAATTTAATTGGAGATGAGATAAGAAAAGGATTTAATGAAATAACAAGACGCGCACGCTGGCCGTGTACAGGTGGCTGGCAGCGGAGCGGGCTCTTGGCACGGGGTCCCACAGCAGCCCCGGTCGGCAACAGAACCCCTGCTGCAGGGACTGGTGTTACGACCTGCCTCAGAAAAAGGGGAGAGGAGTAACCCAGGTTCTTATCAATAATTCCCTTGGGGTGGATTAGAGTGAAACAACACTGAATAATTGGTGTCTGAAAACATATATAGGTAGGGTTTATTTTAACAATTTTGTTTTAACAGGTATGTTAGCATTTTGATATTATATATCATAGGGATAATCCCTGGGGGGAAAAATGCATAAGGGAGAGAAAGGAAAGACAGGATAAGGCTAAGGGAGAGAAAGGAAAGACAGGATAAGGCTAAGGGAGAGTAAGGGAAAGAAAAGCTGAGAGTGGACAGATGTATATAGTCACCACCCACGGGGTCCAGCGATGAAACTTGGTAGTTGCAGCTTCCATGTCTGTCAGTTGAAGTGGTGGCCTTGATCTGCTAGGGGTGAAGGAGGGAAGCCCCCACACTCCAAGAAGTTATGAGTTATTATATCCATGGTTAGTGTCACAGGCCATGCCTTGAGCCTCCAACCTCTCCCTGGGCCCTGCGCAGAGTTTCTGTGTCTGGCCTGGTTCCCATCTTTTTTTTAGATTGGCGGGGGGGGGGGGGGGGGGGGGGGGG
>NW_020885013.1:847160-888120 GCF_003945725.1 Corapipo altera | reverse complement strand
ACACCTTCAGCACTGGAGGGAGGGAGGGGCCCGATTGCTCATCAGAGGTATAATGCAAGTCAAAAGCCTGCAAACTTGGCTCTTTACTGGAGGGAGGGATGGGCCCAACTGTCCATCCGAAATGCAAGTCGAAAGCCTGCAAAAGCCTCCTAGAATGCATAAATCATTAACCATTTCAGTCTCTGACAACTGGGTTCGGTGCAGCGGGAGGCCATGTGGCCATGCGTGTGGGGGGGATACTGCTCACAGCGAGCACCGTGCAGGACCCCGAGTGCGTGTTAATGGTGGCGGTTGCGGGGGGGATGTAGAAAGGAGCACATGGCTCTAGGGTTAATCTAGCACCATGCAGCCCCACACCACCTGCTGCCTCCATGCTGACCCCCCTTAGGGCTCCCCCTCTCCTCCTTCTCTCCCCCCCAACAGAGTTCTCCCCATACCATCACTGCCCTGCCATGCGGTCAGGGGTGGGCTCGGGGCTGCGGCGAACTGGGGGCAAAAAAGTCCGCTGTCCCGGCTGTTTTTGCTCCTTTGTAATGTGAGTTCAAGCCAACCATAACTTCTTTCCATGCTGCTAAGTTCTTGAGAGCTTCTATATTACCTTCACTTGTTTTTTCAATTAACCTGATCCCTATTTTTCTCCAAGACAGCACTTGGAGAATTCCGGTTAAAGGCAGAGCCGGTTCATTTATGGAAATCCAATACAATAAGTCCCACAGTCTACTTTTTTCTATGTTTCTGTTCTGTTCTTTTAAAAATTGGCTAATTGCTTCAGCTGTTTGTTTAATTTCCGGAGAAAACCTCTCCTAATGGGTTAACCACCCTCCCATATCGCCAGAGTTTTTTTGGTTACCTCTGTGTGCTGAAGCTCTGTTGTCCTTTTTCGTCCTTTTTTCTTCCTTTTTGTCCCTTTTTACAGAGGTAACCCAGCGCGTTGAATTCTTCTTTTTGCTTTTGATTCTGGCGAAATGGAACACCCCCAGACAGGTACCCCAGAGCTTGATGCTCCTGGTTCCCAGTAGCCTGCTGAAGTCCCTGCTAATGGACGGCCATTTGAGGTATTTGCGTAGGCACGAACCCCACTCTGCACTCTGCCAAGTGCTGGAGCAAGATTAAGATTTATTACAAAGCACTTCGGTTTAAATACAGTGCTCAAACATGTCACATGATCTCTCAACCGATGACAATCAAGTATTTCACTGAGCATGCGTGAGAGCCTGGAAAACTACATCTCCCATGATGCCTTGTTACATTCTTCCTGCCACACTTTGCCACTGTTCACCTGGAAAATCAGTAGTGTATAATAATCACAGGGCCACACCAGGCTGGGTGGACCTTCGTCTGCATTCTCATTTCACAGAATCATAGAATGGGTCAGCTTGGAAGGGACCATAGTGGGCCATCTGATCCAACCTCCCTGCTCAAGCAGGGTCATCCTAAAGCACATGGCACAGGATTGTGCCCAGATGGTTCTTGAATATCTCCAGTGAGGGAGACTCCATAACCTCTTTGGGCAATCTGTTACAGTGCTCAGTCACCCACACAATAAAAAAGTTCTTTCTTACATTCAGATGCATCAGTTCCTGTGGATCAGTTTCTGCCCATTGCCTCTTGTCCTATTGCTCAGCACCACTGAGGAGAGCCTGGCTCCATCTTCTTGGCAACCCCCTTTCAGATATTTATAGACATTGATGAGGTCCCCTCTCAGTTGTCTCTTCTCAAGACTGAACAGGCCCAACCCCCTCAGCCTTTCCTCATAAGAGAGATGCTCCAGTCCCTTAATCAACTTTGTAACTCTTCACTGGACCTGCTTCAGGATCTCCATGTCTTTCTTGTACTGAGGAGCCCAGAACTAGACACAGCACTCCAGATGTGGCCTCACTAGGGCTGAGTAGAGGGGCAGGTTCACCCTCCTCAACCTGCTGGCAATGTTCTTCTTAATGCACTCCAGGATACCATTTGCCTTCTTGGCCACAAGGGCACACTGTTGGTTCATGGACAGTTTGTTGTCCACCAGGACTCCCAGGTCCTTCTCCGCAAAGCTGCTTTCCAGCAGGTCAGCCCCCAGCCTGTACTGGCGCTCAGGGTTTTTCTTCCCCAGGTACAGGACCCTGCATTTGCCCTTGTTGAATTTCAGACAGTTCTTTGTCCATCTCTCCAATCTGTTGAGGTCCTTCTGAAGGGCTGCACAGCACTCTGGGGTATTAGCCACTCCTCACAGCTTTGTGTCATCAGCAAACTTACTGAGGAGGCACTCTACCCCTTCATCCAAGTCATTGATGAACAATTTAAACAATACTGGACCCAGTATAGAACCCTGGGGGACACCACTAGTGACAGGCCTCCCACTAGACCCTGTGCCACTGATTACAACCCTCTGGGATCTGCCATTCAGCCAGTTCTCAATTTCCCTGGTCCTCAAGTTCAGAGCCTCATACCTATTGTATAAGAGCACCTGGGAAGGTGCCACCTCGAGCAGAAACCCATATTCATTCCTCTCAGTCTCTAGGGTCCCCTCCTTTTGTCTGGTGGTGGAAGGGTAGTGTTGGGAGAATAGAGATCGTGTGTGAACAATTTCCTTTGCATTTCTGTAGGCCTTGCCTTGGCATGGCTGGGTGCAGACAGTAAAAGAACTGCGTAGCTAATATGGCTTCAACCTTTGAAGTTAGGACAAAGAAGGCTCCCTGCCAAGGTTAAGGTGGAGTTTCAAGAGGGTGAACGTGTGCCCTCAGCTCATATGGACACCTGTTGTGGTCCAATTAGCAGTGGAAAACAAAGTATGTTTCTCTTATGTATCCAATGCTGTGTGAAGAATAATCACATGTCCGGGTGTAGCAGCAGTATATAATAAGTGTTCTTCTTGTAATAAACCGACATTGCCAACCAAATTGGCCTGTGAGCAATCTGTTCCGTGCCCCTCCACCAATAGGGTAGGAGATCCATTGCTTCTTGTGATGTGTACAGTGGACGTGTCAATCTATGGGTGGGTAGAATGTGGTTCCACCAGTCAATCTCCTCCTCAGAGTCCCTAATGCTTCTTAGCCTTTCTACTTCCTCTCTCAGCTTCACTTCTAGGCTGAGCAGATCGTCCAACTGGTCACATCTCACACAGCTGTTTTCTCTGTTGCCCTCTGAGAGCAGCGTCAGGTTTGGGCACTCCCTGAAGCCTGATACCTGGACGGTTGAATGTTTTCATGGGCGCTCCATCTGGGTTGCCACATCCTTTATGGTGTGTGCAGAGATGCAACTTTTGACTGAGTGAAAAGCACGCCTTAGCTCCTTCAGCGAGGGTGATGACCACTAACTGAGCTAACTGCTTGAGCTGCAGCACCTCAGTGTCCTCCTTATGTGCCCTTCCGTGCAAACTGCCAGGCAAACTGCCCTGTTTATCTGCTCTGAAAAGTTTGACTCTACCTGTTAAATATCCCCATGAAATGACATACCTCATGATATATGATTACTCTGTGCTGATTCATGTGAACAGTCCATTAGGCCAATACTCTGAAGCTTTGCTCATTTTACTCTTTAGTCAGAGAGAGCATCGTTCACTTCAATTCTTCTGAACTTAAGCATTATGATCACTGAAGTTATCCAGTCTTTTGAACATATAAAGTCAAGATAAGCAGGAAGCATTAATATCTCTTTAAACATAGGAAAATGCTTAATGCACGACCCTTGTTGCTCATTTCCAAGAGGCAGTTACTAAACCAAAAATATGTTACCATACATTCATGAATGATCCAACCCTTTCCCAGGCTTCCTTTGCAAAAAAACCCACAAAAACATAAGCACAATGCTATACAAGAATCAAAGATTCAAAGGGAAACACCAAAAAGAAGCTGAGCTGCAAAGTCCAAAATAAAAAGCCAGAAATAGAAAGTAAGAAATAAGAATCAGGAAAGTAAGATAGCAGTAGAGTCTCATTTGTATGATTTCTTTTCTTGTATCTTTTCAATTAATTGCTAGTTACTTCTTGTTTCAACTGTAACTAGCAACCCAATTTCACTCAGCTAAAAATAGATGTTTTGGGACATTTCCTACTTTCTGAAGGCATGAGTTGTTCACATCCTTTCTCCAGGCAGACCAGGTGCTATGCAGAGAATTGGGTAGGCTGGCTACCTATGAACAGACCTCAGAAGCTACTATAGAAATGACTGGATATGGTGGGGTTTTCTGAAGAATGCCTCAGGAACTAGAGCCATAGCTTGTTCAAAGCATATTAAAAATATATTTGCCCATAACACTCCATAGAAATATGTGGCATGTCCAGTCTGGGAGATGGAAGTCAAACTGGTTGCCAAAGCAATGTAGCTCCACACAACTTTTGCTCTGAGTTTCTTCCCTCAAAACTATGGTCATACAAATGGAGCTGGGAATCTGTCAGGTCTGTGCTTCTGAGTCTGCATGCCATAGTTCTGTTCCTTGACAGGTTATGGTCATGGCCTGGTTCTGCACTGTGTTCTCTGTGTTAGTTGGCCCTCCTGGCTGGCAGGGCACACTGTTGACTCTTATTGAACTTGAAATTGACCAGGACCAATGCTTAATTAAATACTCATTAGTAGTATTTTTTTATGACAGCAATGATTAAGAGTGATTAAAGTAATATTTTTTTTTCATTTACTGATCTTGTCACTGTTTTAATTATTGCTTATCTTAATTTTCTATGTGGTTACAAAGAGGTTTAATATTTTATCGAAATAAAGGTTTTTTGAGAGTGCCTTAATAGGACAAAGTTTATTGTTTTTTTGTTTGTTTTTTTTTTTTTACAAACTAATGCATGTAAGAGTCCCCCCCCCGGCGCCGCGCATGCGTGGTGGGGTCCGGGTCTTGCCGGGAGTCCCTCCCCCCGTTGCCGTGCGTGCGTGGTGGGGTCCGAGGCTTGCCGGGAGTCCCCCCCGCCGCGTGCGTGTTGCGCGCGCAGTTCAATCCCCAGGCGCGGCGCGGTAGCAGTGAGAGAGGGGAGAGAGTGGGGGAGCCTTGCCGGCAGTTGCTGCGTGCCCGTGGAGGAGGAGAGGGCAGCTTCGGAGCACACAGAGGTTTGCCGTTCCAGGTTTGGGGGGGAAGGGGGGGGGGAGAGGGGAAGGGGGGGGGAAGAGAGGGGAGGGGTATCGAGCAGGCCGTGGGGGTCCTCTGACTGGCGGGAGGGAGAGCGGGGCAATCCTGTATGAAGTGTCACAGGTGAGCAGTGCTCCTGAAGATACGTGGTAACACACTGGAGGAAGGATACGGTCAGGGTGGATAGTGGGGTTCCTTTAGAGTGATGGGGGTTCCAACCAGGCTGGGGCCTGAAAGGCACCCCAGCCTTGGATGTGTACGGGGACCAGAAGGTTGGTCAGTTTGTTTGTCTATTTGTTTTTGGCTCGCCTGCGGCTACTGCCCAAGTTCGGCATGTTCTGGATATATTTGCTTTGCTCTGTTACAGCCTGAAAGGGTGGGCAGGAGAAAGGGTTGTTCCTGGGTATCTCCTTATGATTGTATATAAATAGGTGATAGTAAAGTAGGAAATGAAAGACTTGCCCAAACCGTTCTAACAGGAACGTAGCAGTCATCCTAGGAGAAGGACAACTCTAATCCCAAACCCGAACAGATGGAGCTCGTTTAACCCTGTATGACCATCCATCTAAGAGAAGGTCACTCTAATTAAACCTACGTCCTGAGAACCTCGCTGCCACCGTCCAAGCTCACTCGGCCCTGGCAGATGAACCTCGGAATTTAAGGGTGGGTTCAGTTCCGCACATACTGCATCTCACCTAAAAATCCATTGCGCAGACCTGAAGGCTTTACCCACATGCAAAAAGCCCTGAAGCGATGGGCGAGGGTCGAAACAGCAGGTGAAAGGTGCACTGGAAGCTGCAGACCTAACCCTGCATGCAGGCAGTTCAGGATATTGGTCATTTGAGACTGACCGGAGATGACAGTCTCTTGGGACAGCACCCTGAACGACCAAGCAGCCTTTTCAAGGACAGCACTGCTTGCTCCACTTGGAGGGGGCCTAGAAAAGGTGGCCTAAACAGAGCTCATCTCCACCTTCACCTGGTTGGTTAACCGCAGACCAACGAACATCTTCTAATGCGGTCGCACAAAGATCCAAAGACAAAGGCATGCACCTGCCTCCAAAGGTGTACCTAAATTAATTCTAGCATGTTGGAACATCAGAACCATGCTCGATTCTGTGCATAGCGGACATCCTGAGTGTCCTTCTACCCTAATCGCCCATGAACTGGCTCGTCTCAACATCGACATTGCTGGTCTCAGTGAAGTTCGCCTTCACGAGGAAGGAAGCCTCCGAGAAAATGGTGCCGGTTACACACTCTTTTGGTCAGGTAAGCCCAGAACAGAAAAACATCTCTCAGGTGTCGGCTTCATGATCAAAAACTCTATTCTTCCCAAACTCGAAAATCTGCCGACAGGTCACTCTGACCACATTATCTCCCTACGCCTCCCACTCCACAACAACCAACACGTCGTCCTCTTTAGTATATATGCCCCAACTCTCCAAGCTGACCCTGCTGAAAAAGATAAATTTTACGCTGACCTGCGCTGCCTTACCCAAACGGTGCCTGCAGATGATAAGATCATTATCCTTGGTAATTTCAACGCCAGAGTAGGTAAGAATTTTGAAGCATGGAAAGGTATATTAGGCAAGCATGGTGTTGGAAACTGCAACGATAGTGGTCAAATTCTGCTAGAATTCTGTGCGGAGCAACAGCTCACCGTCACCAATACTATCTTTCAGCAGAAAAATAGTCTGAAGACAACATGGATGCATCCTAGATCTAAGCACTGGCACCTCATCGATTATGTCTTGGTGCGACGGAGAGATGTTCGCGATGTCCTCCATACCCGCGTGATGCCCAGCGCAGAATGCCAAACAGACCATCGGCTTGTGCGCTGTAAACTCAACTTCAATCTTAAATTTAAACCTAAAAGGGGCAGTATCCCAAGGAGAAGACTCCAAGTTAACAATCTCCAATCAGCCACAGTGAGAGACAGATTCCAGGCAAACCTTCAAACTAGGCTTGAAAACCACTCCACAGATTCTGTAGATTCCTCCCCTGAATCAATTTGGCACCATATTAAAAACAGCATCCTGCAATCCTCTGAAGAATCCTTAGGGTTCTCCCTCAAGAAGAACAAGGACTGGTTTGATGAAAACAATCAAGAAATCCAGGACTTGTTGAGGAAGAAGAGAACCACCCACCAAGCACACCTTGCACTGCCATCCTGTCACGCAAGAAAAACAGCCTTTTGTCTTGCATGCAGCAAGCTCCAACAGAAACTCCGTGACATCCAGAACAAGTGGTGTATTGATCTAGGTGTAAAAACTCAACTATGCGCAGATACGGGTGATCACAAAGGATTCTATGAGGCCCTGAAAAGAGCATACGGGCCTACATACCAGGTACAAAGCCCTCTACTCTGTGCTGATGGTCAAACACTTCTTACAGATAAAACCTCCATTCTGAATCGATGGTCTGAACACTTTCAGACTCTTTTCAGTACTAGCTCTGTAGTCCAAGACTCAGCAATTCAGTCTATCACACAAGAACCGGTGAAATACGAATTGGATACTGCCCCCACTTTAGGAGAAACCCTCAAGACCATACAGCAGGTGAAAATCAGCAAGGCAGCTGGGGTTGATGGAATTCCACTGGAAGTCTGGAAACATGGGGGCCTTGCACTCCATACCAAATTTCACAAGTTTGTGGTGCGCTGTTGGGAACTAGGCGAACTACCATCAGACCTTCATGATGCAGTCATCATCACTTTGTATAAGAAGAAAGGAATTAAATCAGATTGCTCAAATTACTGTGGTATTACTCTGCTCTCCATTGCTGGCAAAATCCTGGCAAGAATACTCTTGAACAGACTAATACCCGCTATAGCAGAAGGAATTCTTCCTGAAAGTCAGTGTGGTTTCAGAGCCAACAGGAGTACCACAGACATGGTGTTTGTTCTCAGACAACTGCAAGAGAAGTGTAGGGAACAGAACAAGGGTCTCTATATAACCTTTGTCGACGTCACCAAGGCTTTTGATACTGTGAGCAGAAGAGGTCTGTGGCAGATTTTGGAACGTTTAGGATGTCCCCCCAAGTTCCTTAAAGTGATCATCTCACTCCACAAGGATCAGCACGGCCAAGTCAGATATGGCAACACACTTTCTGAGCCCTTTCTAATAAAGAATGGCATTAAACAAGGCTGCGTTCTCGCTCTTACCCTATTCACCGTCTTCTTTAGCATGATGCTCCAAAGGGTCACAGCAGACCGCGATGATCAGGTCGGTATCTACATTTGATATCGTACTGATGGAAGCTTATTCAGTCTAAGGTGTCTGAAGGCCCACACCAAGACCTTAAACCATCTTGTCCGGGAGCTGCTTTATGCTGATGATGCCACCCTTGTTGCACACACAGAAGCAGCCCTGCAGCGTTTAACATCCTGCTTTGCAGACGCTGCTGAGCTCTTTGGGCTGGAAGTCAGTTTAAAGAAGACAGAAGTTCTCCATCAACCAGCACCTCAGGAAGTCTTCCATCATCCCCACATCACCATTGGCCAATCAGAACTCAAATCAGTCCAACAGTTTAATTACCTAGGTAGCCTCATCTCCTCGGATGGTAAGATTGACGGGGAGATAGACAACAGGTTAGCAAAGGCATATAGTGCTTTCGGAAAGCTTCATAAAAGAGTTTGGCGAAATAAACACTTGAAGAAAAGTACAAAGATCAGTGTTTACAGAACCATAGTGCTGTCTACTCTCTTATACAGATCTGAATCATGGGTCATCTACCGCCACCACCTGCGTCTCCTAGAACGCTTCCATCAATGCTGCCTCCGTATAATCCTAAACATCCACTGGTCAGATTATGTGACCAATACATCTGTTCTTGAACAAGCAGCAGTCACAAGTATTGAGGCCATGTTACTGAGAACACAGCTGCATTGGGCAGGGCACGTCTCCAGGATGAAGGACCACTGCCTCCCTAAGATCTTGCTTTATGGTGAACTTGCCACCGGCTGCCGCAAGAGAAGAGCCCCAAAGAGAAGATACAAGGACTCCCTGAAACAACATCTCAGCCTTGGCCATATTGGTCATCATAACTGGTCTACTCTGGCCTCCAGTCGGGAGGCCTGGAGACACTCCATCTATAACGCTGATGATGCTTTTGAGAAAGCACGCAGGATCACTCTTGAGGAGAAAAGACAATGCAGAAAGTATCGTGCCTTGCAGAATATACCATCTAAGGAGTCTTTCTGCTGTGCCTTTTGCAACCGGACATGCGCTTGCAACAAATGTGGGTAGAGCCCTTCCCAAATCTTCGTTCGAGAAGCCTAGCCATGATGATGATGCATTTAAGAAAGAACCATGTTAAACTCCTCTTTTGAATCTAGTGTGTGCTTTTGTAATTAACTAAGATCTGAAAGTTTCTGTTCTAATTTTCATTAAAATAAGGGCATTTTTGCTCATCTTTCTAATGGAGTTTCCTTTTTGTCATGACAAGGATGTGAGTCTTGCTACAGATTTTAGACTCAATCACATTTTGTGAAATTAGTGGCTTACTTTCAATGCACATTTCACAGCTGATTTCAAAGGCTTTGAAGCAACCTGTGCCAAGTTGAATTGAATTACAGCTAAATTTAACCTATTTGTACTCTGCTAGATATTATTATATATTATTAGAAAAATAAAAAAAGGAACTTCATCAGATGATTTTGGGGTTATAAACATACTGGAATGGAGGTTTCTGAACCACCTGCCAGATCTTCAATGAAATGAAGATAAATTTTGGAAACTAGTAAATCATGATTGAAAGATATAACAGACATATTAAAATTACTTGCTGTAATTTGTCTGCCTATGGTGAACTGACCTATTCAGACTTTGAAAAAGTCTTTGAAGTTTATTTCTCCTTGGTAAGTATCCAAGAAAATTATCTTGAAAATCTGATGGCTTTATTTGTTTTTATTCTGTTCTCTAAATGTTTCTTCCTGATGCCAGATTGAGTGGCCCAAAAGGAAGGTTACTTTTACAGCTTGCCAGACGGGCCGGTGGTTCTGTAGTCAGAAGATAAAACAAAGATTTTTACTAGGAACTGCGGAAGAAATCCATGATCCAAATATATCACCACACTTTCAGGAAATGACAGTTGTTGACAAGAGATAATGCCACCCTCTGTACTGAGAACTAGAAGTTTGTTTAAAAAAGAAAAGGATTCCCACATTGAACACAGTGCATTAGATGTACAGCCAAAACAAATACAAAAGCCCAGTACAAGGGCGAAGTGTCAGAACGAACGTAAGGACTAAAGCTAACTGGCATCTGCATCCCTGCAAGATGTGTGAACATGAGTTGTCAGCCCCTTCTATTGGATAGAGAGCCAACAGCAATATGTCAGCTGTGCGCTCCATATCAGCACCATGCATCATCACATGTCAGTGCCATATGTCTTGTCAGTGCTTGGCCTAGTCAACCTTAGGGGCTGCTCTCTATGCCTGAATATGACTATGTGACAGGCAATGAGCAACAAGTCAAAAACTCCTCAACACATACTCCTTAAGAAAATGTTTAACTGGGAGAACTCAGTAAACACAGAAATAGTTGCAAATGTCTGACAAAGAAGTCAACTCAGCAGACACCAAGCTTCAAAGTGCAGGAGTAGATAGGATCCCAGCCCTGGCCAAGGGCAGGATTCTTAGGGCGGTATTCCTTTAATCCACTCAGAAATTTCTGGTAAAGATAAAAACATAGAGTATGGGAGAGCTGGTCTGGTACAAGAAGCCAGTATTTGCAAGGTAGTGTGAAAGGGGACATCTCACAGTCACCTAGAGATTAGTATTAAGGCAGGACAAGTTAAAAGAGACAAGACTAGATTTCTCCTACTGAAGGAAAGTGGAATCACAAATGCTGTGCTGGAAACAACTGAAACCTATAGTAAACTCAGCCACAAGCTGCTGAATATGAGCTCCTCTCAGTTTTATAAGAATGCATTTCTAGCTTGATTTTGTCAGAGCTTTGTCAGTGTCTGTTATTGTAAAACTGTAATGTAACTGGAGCTAAGGACCCCTGATGGTCTAGTGGTTAGGATGCAGCACTCTCACCACTGCGGCCCAGGTTCAATTCCCAGTCAGGGAACTCCTCCGGGCAGATGGAGCTCGTCAGCCCTGTAAGGCCATCCATCTAAGAGAAGGTCACTCTAAACAAACCTACGTCCTGAGGACCTCACTGCCACTGTCCAAACTCGCTCGGCCCTGGCAGATGAACCTTAGGATTAAAGGGTGGGCTCAGTTCAGCGCACACTGTGTCTCACCTAAAAAATCCACTGCGCAGGCTCAAAGGGTAATGACCTTTCCCAAATCTTCGTTTGTGAAGACTGGCCATGATAACTGGTCTGGATCTCTTCCCCCCCCGTGGCGTGGGGCTGCCCAGTTCTAGTTCCATCTCCATCTGAGGAACCATTTCCGACAGCTTGAGTGGATGGGGGGGGAGACTCCAGCGCCAGGGGTTTCTTCAGGTCCTGAGCCTGGAGGGGAGAGGTGCTCTCCCCTTTCTCCACCCACACGTGGCCCCATGGCAGGCACAGAGACAGCACACCGGCATGGAGAGGAGGCAAGAGAGGAGTTTATTGTTGGGGGGGGTTACATTTATAGGCTTAGGAGGATTCACAGATGTAACAGGGAAGGGTGGAAAAACCAGGGGAAAAACAGGTTCGAGGGATCCTGGTACGTGAATAAACCAAACACCGTTGCTAGTTGGCAAAACAATAGCTATTTATTAGGAAAAAGTGTCAAACAGGGAAAAAAGGTGAATAAAACAGGCGCCTGAGGGAAAGGAGTTAGGGCCAAGGAGGAAAAAGTGCACAAAAACCCCAATAAGATACCTCTATACCCCATACTCACCCAGGTGTCACCTATAATATAATCTTACCCATCCTAACCAGTAATGAAGCCTCTCTACGGCAGCTGCGTGTTCAGGAGGGGTGGCAGGCTCCCACGTGCAGCAGGCGTCCCCGCTAAAAGCATCTTGATCCATTGTGAAGAGCCAAAAAACTAAAACTTCCCCTCCGAGACAGGAGTCTGCCTTTTTAAAGTTTATTGAGAGCACCTGTCCCGGGGAGGCATGGCCAGTACCGCCCCGTCAGGTGCTCTCAATCCCACCCCTTCTGTTATGTAAGGGCACCCCTCCTGCGCATGCTTGAGCACCTTGGAAATCCCCTGACGCAGGCGCAGTGAATTGGGAGGGGTCTTCCCAATTGAGTCTAGGGGCGAGCCTTCATCCTCATAGTCTTCTATTCGTCCTCCAAGTGCCCTTGGAGAACAATGGGCCAATCACAGCAGACCAATTAAAATAGTTTACACAGAAACTCTCCCTCCAAGGCCAAATTCACTGCTCTATCAGCGGACTTGGCAGTAGAAAACATAAACTTTTTGCAGGTGGCTAGGGCCAAACACAGACCAAAAATAACATCCCAGCTTCGCCCTGATACAACAGAGTAACCAATTACAGGTTGCAGGAAGGGGTTAACAACCGATAGGAAGGGGTTAAAAAGGGGCCAATGAGAACACCTCAGGATATCTTCTCAGGACATTCTTGCATGGGATAACACTTGTCGTGGGTGGTCTTGGGAAGAAGAAAGCATGAGTTAGCAAAGAGACTACAAAAAGCCATTTTGAAACGTTTAAACCACAGTTTTCTCATATACTGCAGATTTCCTGCCACAAACTGGAGCTACTTTCTGTGGCTTTCCTTTTTTCAACTCTGTTTTGAGAACCAGACCAGCAGTGGTTTAAGCAGTGAATGATACTAGTGGTCACCTTGTTTAGCCAAGGCTCACCCTTTCCTAGCCTCGGCTGCAGAATCAGTCATACTTCCACGGTGTGCTTTCACGGTTGCTAATAAAATGCAGAATTGCAGGGCATTTTGCAGCCTCACTGCAAAACTCCTACCACACTCCCTGGGTGCAACTGTCAACATGTACTGTAGACTGCAGTATAACAATATCCTTTTATTGCTGATATCCCTCTCACTAGGTTATATTGGCTTATCCTGTGCATCCCCACAGTAGACACTTAAGGAATATCATATCAAATTAAAAACTCCACTGATCTGAGAGCAATCCTTTAATGTAAAATGGAGAATAGTTGTAGAGACATCAGGATTTCTTAAATCATGATAGTCCTTATAGTGCACCCTGTAAGCAGACAGAGAGAAATAGTGTATAGAAAATATCTGAGACTATTACCATTTCATTGTCTTTTTAGGTGTGAAATTTTTGCTTGTTTTCCTCCAATTTTCAAGAGCTTAGTAGTTTTGTACATATAATTAGTTTAATGATCTAAGTAGTAAGTATGGGAGGACCAAAATCCTAGCCAGAAATGACTGAATTTTTCCCATTTCTGCCTGTGCAGAGTTCTAGCATTTACCAGGTAGTGGGATTAATCCAGCTGTGACTTACCATGAGCTCCCTGTTGGGGTGATTCATGACTGCAGGGAGTTTGTTGGTCACAGTGTGTAGACCACAAACATCTCCACTGGTGATGCACAGTGCCACATAATTGAAGACTTTCTTCATGTTGCATGTGAAGGGAATAGAGACTACTTGCTTCAGGGTGTCCAGAAAATGAGTCAAAGGTTACTGCTCAGCTCACTGCTCCTGCCATGTGCCCACAGCTGACCCTGAATTCAGTGACACAGTCATCTGGGACATACAAACCTCAAGGCACTGCAAGGCCCAGGGGCTCCCTGGAGACCCTGAGGGCTCCCAGGGCAACCAAGGCCCATCTCACCACCATAGCCAGGAGCAGGGCAGCTGCAGTCCCAGGCATCAGGCACCTCCCTGGAGACAGGCAAGTCTGAGATGTTGGACTGTGGCCTAAAAATTGATGTTTTTCAGCCTCATCTAAATAAGCTGCATTCATGACTGGGCTTCGCAAAGAAAGATTTGGGAAAGGTCTCTACCCACGTTTGTCACAAGCGCGCTGGTGGCTAAAAAGGCCAATACGAGACAGGCATGTCCGATTGCAAAAGGCACAGCAGAAAGACTCCTTAGGTGGTAAATTCTGCAAGGCACGATTCTTTCTGCGTTGCCTCTTCTCCTCAAGGGTGATCCTGCATGCTTTCTCAAAAGCATCAGCAGCGTTATAGATAGTGTGTCTCCAGACCTCCCGATTGGAGGCCAGAGTAGACCAGTGATGATGATCAATATGGCCAAGGCTGAGATGTTGTTTCAGGGAGTCCTTGTATCTCCTCTTTGGGGCTCCTCAAATGCAGCAGCCAGTGGCAAGTTCACCATAAAGCAAGATCTTAGGGAGGCGGTGGTCCTTCATCCTTGAGATGTGCCCTGCCCAGCGCAGCTGTGTTCTCAGCAACATGGCCTCAATACTTGTGACTGCTGCTTGTTCTAGAACAGATGTATTGGTCACATAATCTGACCAGTGGATGTTTAGGATTACACGGAGGCAGCGTTGATGGAAGCGTTCTAGGAGATGCAGGTGGTGGCGGTAGATGACCCATGATTCAGATCCGTATAAGAGAGTAGTCAGCACAATGGCTCTGTAAACACTGATCTTTGTACTTTTCTTTGTACTTTTTTAAGTACAAAGATCTTTGTACTTTTATAAATAAAATAAAATATGTACAAAAAATGCAAAGAGACATCACAATTCTACACTGATTATGCCAGTCACTTTCACCACCCCCGCCCACAGCATGGCTTGTTCTACTTTTACTGTAGCAGCTCAACATGCTCCATAGTATGTGCGAAGCTAGCCTTATTTACAGAGCATTTTCACATTAAGAAAGAGCTGAAAGCAATATTTTCTTATTAGGGACCAGGTGATGCCTTAAGCCCCTAATGGTTTTTTGTTTTTCTAATATTTGTAAGACTTGTAAGTTTTATAAGTAGGTTTGAAAAGCAGAAACCCTCCCTTCTTTGTCCCTTGTCCCTTTCCCTTTCTCCAGTACCTTGTTTATACATTCCTTAACCCTCTTCCCCCATTCTATGCTCCCCATATCAGCCCTACTTCTGAATCTAATAGAAATGTTTAGTCTTTTGTCAAGGCAAGGCCTAGACAGTTGACAGAACAGCATATCTGGGCCTAAACCACAGAATACGGTCAAGAATTAGGTAACTATGTACCCTTTGTGCTCCGATGATGATGAAGGTGATGAAGTAGGTGGTCCCGAAATACACCCCAGACCCATTTTAAGGGGGTGGACCCCAGGGCGGTCCAGAGTAAAGGCCATGGGGTGGACACATCTGGGATTGGATGGATGGTATTATAAAATGTAACCTCTCGGGCACAGGGGCGCACGTCTTGTAACATCTTCTGCCTTGGCAAATAAACCCTTTCTTATCTCACCCCTAATTAACTGCTCCGGAGATTTTTTCAGCACCTAAATCCCACGGCAACACAGGCTTTAACTGCCAGGACTGCACCACATTGAGAAGACATTTCTATCAAGGGAAAACATTAAACCTGAACTCTTGGTTTTCCATTGCATTTACAACATCAATCTCATCTGTGTTGGGTAATGTCTCTCACTGCTGAGCTTTCCCATCTGGCTGCACAAGCCTTGCAGACAGTTTGCAGCTGATCCAACAATCATGAGATAGTGTCTCCAGCTGCTAGTTATTACTTTTAGGAAGATCTTTTAACAGTGATCCCACTGAAAAATTTATTGGGATTTTATATTGTTTATCCGCAGTTCTAGTAAACTTTGGGATCTAGGCACTGAAGGCCAGAAGCTGCCCCAGTCTAGCATCTCAAAGAAAGTACAAAACTCATTAACTTGGTTATACAAGTAACTCCCTCAGTAGAAACAACTGATTTTGTACTGAAGGCAGAAAGAGTCTGGTAATGAAACTGAGACTTGTGACATGTATTTACCTCACTGCTTTGCCATAGACCTCCTTTATCATCTAGCACAATGTCCATGCTAAGCAAATCTATGAGGTTTTTAGGCATACAGGATCATGAGAAATTAAAAGCCTTTTTATTCTAAGTTATTGCCCATTAGCTTCTCTGGTTGGATGTTACTGACAATCATATAACTGAGCTAGTCACCCAAGGGGAAAAAAGAAACTTCTGAGACATAGTGTATCTCATCTGAGACAGACCAGATGAACCACAAAGGAAGTGTGAAGGTATGAAGGAAGGCTTGGGTAACCAACTTGAATGAACATAAGTGACTTATGTCCTCCCATCCTCTGTACCCAAGTTCTCCATGAACACAATGAGGATAGCATTTCTCTACCTCAAAATAATATTATGAGGCTAAACATGTGAGGAACTGTAAAGCCCTCTGAAACTGTGGTACTTATCACAATGGTACCTGATGAAGATCCATAGGATTGTTGTAAGATGGACAGTCTCCCCTAACTTTGCAAAGCTGCTACAATGGCTCTTTGGAGCCACTGTGACTAAAAGCAAATATCTGCTGTCCTAGTGATAACATGTCTCACCTAAACTTTTTGACTAGAATTTGGACACCACCACTAAATTATTCCAGAAGAGATTAATTTCCAGGCTTTGGTCCTTTTCAAGTTATTAAAGAGTACACAATTTTTGTCAATATTTAAGACTATGAGTTTACAACTCAGTGAATTCTTTACACTGTCTCTGTTCAGTGTCTGTAATGACTTTGACGGAAGAGTTAGAGATGTAGTTGATGCCTTAAGCCCCTAATAGTTTTTTTTATTTTTCTAGTATTTGTAAAACTTGTAAGTTTTATAAGCAGTGGAAGTAGATTTTAAAAGTAGAAACCCTCTCTTCTTTGTCCCTTGTCCCTTTCCCTTTCCCTGTAGCACCCTTGTTTACACATTCCTTAACCCTCTTACCCCATTCTATGCTCCCTATATCAGCCCTACTCCTGAATCCAATAGAAATGTTTAGTCTTTTGTCAAGGCAAGGCCTAGACAGTTGACAGAACAGCATATCTGGGCCTAAACCACAGAATGAAGTCAAGAATTAGGTAACTATGTACCCTTTGTGCTCTGATGATGATGAAGATGGGATGAATGGAGGGTCCTGAAATGCACCCCAGACCCATTTTAAGGGGGTGGACCCCGGGGCGGTCCAGGGAAAAGGCCACAGGGTGGATACATCTGGGATTGGATGGATGGCATTATAAAATGTAACCTCTCGGGCACACATGGGCGCGCGTCTTGTAACATCTTAGCCTTGGCAAATAAACCCTTTCTTATCTCACCCCTAATTAACTGCTCCGGAGATTTTTTTCAGCACCTAAATCCCACGGCAACATAGTCTTCAGAGGCATCCAAAACTATCTACAACACTGACTGAAATTTGATTCATCAATGACTTGGATGAAGGGGTAGAGTGCCTCCTCAGTAAGTTTGCTGATGACACAAAGCTGGGAGGAGTGACCGATACCCCAGAGTGCTGTGCAGCCCTTCAGAAGGACCTCAACAGGTTGGAGAGATGGGCAGAGAAGAACTGTCTGAAGTTCAACAAAGGCAAATGCAGGGTCCTGCACCTGGGGAAGAATAATCCCATGCACCAGTACAGACTGGGGGCCCACTGTGGTCCCTTCCAACCTTACCCATTCAGTGATTCTGTTATTATTATTAACTATTATTATTATATTTTACTTTGTTTCAATTATGAAACTGTTCTTATCTCAACCTACAAGTTTTACTTTTGATTCTCCTCTCTGTTCCACTGGGGGGAGGGGGTGAGCTAGTGTCTGCATAGTGCTTAGTTGCCAGCTGGGCTTAAACCACAACAATGTGGTAAATGTTATACAGCATATTCTGTTCTCAAAGGTAACAGCAAATTTAGGTTTCATTTCAAATAGTATATTCAAGACTTATAAAGATTTGAGAAACCTCAAGCTACAGTATTTAAACCATGTCACTTTCCAGATCATTTCTCAGAACATCACATGGCACTACCTTAAGAGCTATACATAAATGAGTAAGGACAAGGAAGGAAAAGCAGCACAGACAAGCAGCATTACACAAGTATAATGTATAAACAGGTCCACGTATGTCTCTGCTGCCTTCTCTCTTCCTTACATCTTTGTTTTGATTCTCCTATGCTTTCCTCTTCTACACTAACACTGAAGCCAAGTCCCTGGTTCCACCCAAGTCTGTGGTTCCAAGGACAGCATCCCAGCATAGCTATAAACCCAGGAATTTAAATATATATAAATATTATAAATATAAATATATTATATATTTAATACTGATGCCTTAAGGTCCTTTTAGTTTTTCGATTTTTCTAATTTTTATAAGTTTTATAAGTAGTTATATAGCAGAAGTAGATTTTAGAAGCAGCAGCATTTATTCCTTTACCCTTTCCCTTACCCTTAGCACAGTAACTACACACGTTCCCCAACCCTTTTACCCCAATTCCCCATATCAATTCTCCTAAATTCCATTAGAATATTCAGACTTCTCTTTAAGATAGGCCTATCCTGTTTAAGAACACTTGTACTCTGGCCTAAACCGCAAGATACAGCCAAGAACTGGGTGAACGTGTGCCCTTTGTGCTCCGAGGAAGATGAGGGGATGAAGTAGATGGTCCCAAAAAGACCCTATTCCCAATTTTAAAGGGGCGGATCAGGGCAAAAGAGAGAGGGTGGAAAAAACCTGGGATTGGACAAACAGTATTATAAATTGTAACACCTGAGGCAGAGGGCTGTGCGCATTTTGTAACTTCTGTGCCTGAGAGGCACAATTAAATCCTTTTCTTATCTCACCTCTAATTAAATTGCTCTGGAGTTTTTTTTTCCTCAGCTCCTTTAGGCATCAATACATATTATATGCATATTTACTATATACTAGTATGTTCAATATATTATAAAAATAAATAAAATCATTAATTCAATAAATGCCCTTGAGGTAGCAATAGGGTAGAAAAAATATTTGTAAATATCAGCTGTCAGGATAAAAATCTAAAGCTTCTTTGACCATCTTTTCAGCAAGTGTTAAAAAACAACCATACTTGTGAAAATGCATCAAGTGCACAAATAATTTTTTCCTTTAATTTCAAATGCTTCTATTGGATCACTTCAGTTAACACTAAAACAAGTAAAACTTAATGGATAGGAGTGACAGCAAGCAGAAGAAACAAGAAGGCTTAATAGCAAGGAATAATTTTTATGTTTAGTGTAGCACTGCAGCTCCACAGACCAATACACTTCGTCTAGCTGTCAGCATGGAAAAAGGGAAACATGCTGCACTGCAGTGCTTTGCATCCTAAATAATTCATTAAATACCAGACAGCTCTAAATAACACATGGAGATTTGTTTCAAATGTAATTTGGAAGTTGGTTCAGTATTCTTGCATGATGAGCTACAAAACTGAAGAGCCAAATCTAGTTTGTGTTATTTAGAAGGACATCAGCCTAGAATATATTGGAAGCAACCTGACATAAGCACACTCAGTTCAGGCCTAGTAAGCCTTAGGTAGAAGTGTAAATAATGTCCTGTACCTGGGATGACCTTAAATGATGGGAGAGAATCCCATCATTTAAACCAAAGAATTTTACAGAAGCAACTTATACTATTATCTTAATAAATCAACCTTTATAATCCTTTATATTGTGCACATGCATATAGGCAGCTGGACAATGTGTAGGCAACTGCTCCTTTAACTTTATTTTACTTAAATGCATAAGGTATGCATTTTCAAAAACACACTGATTAGAGAGGCAGTTAACTGAAATAGTTAAAAGTGTTATTAACTGTAATAGTTGCCATAAAATTCTGATGAATTGATAAACATTGGATACTTCCATATTTTAATCAGATTTCCAGGAAGGCCTTGTCCAGTCATTAGTTTTCTGGTTTGGGGTAACCAGAGCAAGGAACAAATCTACTGCAATCTAAAAGTTTGCTTGAGTTTTCAGAAAGAAAAGATTTGAAGTGTTATCTACAATGCTTAAAAAAGCTACTGAGAAATAGCTTCAGCACAATATTTACTTATTCAGAAGGATCATTTAATTCCTTACAATGCTTCAGAGTAGCCTTATTGTCCTATCTGAATGTGACAACAGCCTATCGGTATAAAACCAAAGCCCTTCAAACACATCCTCAGCTCCAGGAAAATCAACAGTTATGCTACTTCACACCAGCTGAAAATCTATTCCTCTGTCTCCTAATATTCAAATTCCAGAGATGGATGTTTGTCCTCTGACTCTTACACTTATTAAGCTGTGAAGGTGTCTTGGTTTGAGACAATTTGGAGGGGTGGAGACCTCAGACAGAAGTCTCCTTCCTCCGATTCAATACCCCTGGTTATCTCCAATACAGAGAGAGAGATCAAATACACCCAGATGTAAGTGGGAAAAAAAATAACTCTTTACCAAGAAGAATGCTAAACAACAATACTGATAAAACTGGGTTAAGCTAACCAGAAAATTGCCAAGCTCCCACCCACCGGACAAAAATGAGAGGGTGGCCAGCCTCCCCCCACCTGTCAAAACCTGGCAGGAATGGTTTGCAGGGTCAGTGCTAGAGTGAGGCTGCAGTGCTGGCACAGGCAGCTGGAGTAGGGCTGCAGACCCCCAGGAAGGGGGTATCCATCAATGAGACCTGGTCACTGCAACTCCGCTGGTGGTTGTAGTCCTGATCTACCGAGGTGGTGGTAGAAGCCCCAGGTGGTAGAAGTTCTGTGGAGTGAGGGGAGGAGATCCTCAATCTGCCAAGTGAAGCCCAAGTGTAGTCTTTTATTGGGCTTGGGGTAGGTGGGAAAGCCTCTGGTACCTCCCCTGGGGCAGGGAGTTCTTCACTGGATGATTACCACTGGATCACGTGACATTTCAAGAGTCTTTGACACCTTCTAAGACGTTACAACTGCCTGTTATGTCAGCACAGGTGGATCCATTATGGCCATCAGCAGAGATGAATATCTTCAGGCCATGTGTGTGAATTGTCCTGATGCTTCCCCCAAGGGGAGTTATCACAGATGAGTCATTTGTGTAAGGACAAAGAAACAACACCCGGCTCGTAGTCTGAGGTGGCAGGTGTGCACACCCTCAAAGCCTGGATTATCTGAGTCATCAGCATTCCAGTCTTTTCACACTTGTGGATACATTCTTCTCCTAGGATAATAGAGTACCACCCTTATCCGAAGTCCCTCCCCACAGTCTAAATTAGTAGACATATTTGGGGAAAAGGGAAAAGAAAAGGTGGATATCAGAGTCTTCCAGTAACCCAGGACCGAAGGGGATTCCTGAGTCCAGGAAGACCCAAGCAGCAGCCTTGTGAGGACCCCGAAGCCCTTGGCAGCCAACCAGGCGAGGAGGGGATGGTGCCAGGAGCAACCTAGGGAGATTTAAATGGCTCTAGGGAGCATGAGCAACCTGGACCACGGCAAACAGGGGCGTGGCAAATCAGTTTGCATGGCAGTTACAGGAGAGGGCAAACAGGGGTATGGCACATCAGTTTGCACAGCAATTCATGCAGGCAGGGCAACCAGGAAGGGCTCCTCTCTGACCATCCGAAAGCAACCAATAGAGGTAGCAAACAGACTCAGTAGCTGATAAGGAAGAACAAAGAGATCCTTTCAGCCCCAGTCTTATTAGCATACTAGTTTAAGCTTCCTCAGTTATGGTGTTGACACGCCGTAGTGCTGTAGCTGTAGGAGTCACTGAACCAGCCATGTCAGAGGCCTCCAGCCAGACAGACCTGCTGATGGTAGGCGCAGGTCTCCAAGTCATAGGTTGGCAGGAGTGCCTAATGACTCTTCACGAGGCTGGGGCCGACAGTTATTTTGCAGAATGTGTGCTGTGGTTGAAGAGCTATGTCGCTGGGTGAAGGAGCTACAGGAAGAAGTGAATAGGCTTTGTAGTGTTCAGGCAAAAGAGCAAGAGAGAGACTGATTATATCCAGAGACGCTACAGTCTCAAGACTCTGAGGGCTCTCAAGCCTCCATTGTAGGGAGAAGCAGGTCGACTCAGAAACCTGCAGGGTAATCACTCCAAGGACTGTTACTCAAGGGTCTGTTAAAGAGGAAGGCTGGAAGCAGGTTGTAGCGTGGCGGGTACTTTACATGGTAAAGAATGAGCACGCTCCTTGTGAGGTGGTGAGACAAAGAGGGTTTATTTCAAAATCGGTGCGGTTTTATCCTTTAACACCATGTGACTTCTTTAACCAATAAGGTTACCTATGTCGGCGCATGCTCCCTTGGACTCCTCTGCCCCAGCACGTACCCTGTGCCTTGGACACGCCTCCCACATCACCCCTCTCTTAATTATCTAAAGAAGTCATGAAAACAGTGCAAAACAACAGTACAAACAATCAGAACAGTACATTGTAAACTACCAAAGCTCGCAATGACCCAGCACATCGCTTACTTGGCCTCTTATACTTCTATTGTAAACTTTTTAAAACTTTCTTATATTCCTATAGGGTAGTGCAACTTGGAGAAATAACTTTATTAACTTAGGGACCTTAGCCCAACTGTGTATAAAACTATAACTTTTATTAACCTGAGGATTTTTAAATGATTCAACTTTATTTAAGAAACAGGATAAGCTTAGCAAAACTAAATTCTCTTAAAATGACTTTGTGGCGGAGGTAATGTTATTTTGCGAGGTGTTTTGTGTTTTAATATTTGACCAGTCAAACAACTCCTTTTATTCACTCACTCTTTTCATTTATTTTCATTCATCAGCGGCCGCCTTCACTCACACACACACAGACACGCACAGATACTTTACAGACTACTTTTTACCACATTGGTCATTCCTTAATGTAAACTTGAAACATAAACATAACTCTTTTAAAACTTCTGCGTTACTCTGGTTCTTGCTGTTGTGGTTGTGTACCTGAATAGGGTTTTACACACCTGGAAGGAATCTATTAAAGTTCTTTTCCTGTAGCCACACAGGCATAGCTTTCTCCCCATGTCACAAAATCTAGGGATCTCGTCCACTGTCCTGAAATCAAGTTCCTTACCATGACCAGTGGTTCGGGAGAGGCATAAGCCTGGAGCCTATGTTGCCTTCCGTACTTACACTTTTCAGTGCTGTCACAATTTTAAAAATTGATAACATACATAGCTTTTTACAGATGTTCTTGCGGACTACACAGATCCTCCCCCTTTTTGTTTTATCTAGCACGTGTTTCAATGTGTGATGTGCTTTTTTAATAATTGCTTGTCTTATGGGTTAGTGTGGAATGCTTGTGACGTGAGAATTTTCCTATTTGATAGGAAGTGAAACTGATTTATTATTATTGTTAATCCATTTTGGGGTACCAAAGTTTGCTAAGCAACTAAGTCATTGTGTTTTACACCCTTGGCGTTTTGTCCAGTGGATATTGTGGCAGTTATGTTTTGTGGATGTGTATGTATTTGCATGTACATATTTCAATATGTCCAATTTGGATATGTGTATATCTGTTTGCCAGATCTCATTTGCCACTAACTCTCTAGGGTTAATGCTTTCCTGAGATGGCATGGGTGTGATTTTGTGTGTATTATATAGAAATCATATCTTCTGTGAATCACAAGAAACCAAACAGAACACATTTCAAACAACAGATGAGGGTTAACAATATCTCAAAGAAACTAACTTTCAAGACTGAGGATTTACCTTATAGTATAACAGGCATAGTTACAACATTAAAGGGTTGTTCAGAAAATTTTCCCAAGGCAATATGAATGGCAGTCAGTTCCAGAACTTGTACAGAAGTTTCGGTTCATGGTCTGTAGTTCTCATTCCCACTGTTCTGTGGCAGGATTTACTCAAGACATTGTAACCTTTCATGTTTTTTCTAGATGCATGTGTGAAGGCTCTGAGGCTTTTTACTGGTTTATTTCTGTATTTGGTAGTGGGTTTTGATGGCAAATTACTGATTTCTGCCCACAATCTGTGCTTAGGGAGATGGATTGAAATATTACCACTAAAGCTTACCAAGGCAACTTGGAATCCTGCGTCCTCAGCCGGCATCCTATCCAAATTGTCCTTCGTAACTGGAATGCAGACGATGGCAGAATCTTCTCCGTCTGACTCCTGCAGTCGTCCTCTGCCTTCAATGACAAGCTTTGCAAACATCTCATTAACAGTCTACACAGTTTTAGGTGGTGTGTGTGGCAGAAACAGCCACTTAGAATTTGCAGTGGGTCTTTGTCAGTCTGATCCCACTGAAACAAAACTGCAATGGTTTGTACTTGGTGGGAGCTAAGGCTAGGCAGATTTGCAACTCAGGATTCCTCCTCCTGCCCTGCCTATTTTCTATCGCCTTGGCACAAATGTCTAACGCCTGTCTTGCCTCTGTTGCCAGAGACTTGTTAGACCTTAGGCTGGAATCCCCCTTTAGCAGCTCAAACAGAGGGTGTAGGTCCCCTGTGGTTATGGTTAAAACAGGTCTTAAGCAATTGACAGCCTCCTGAGGCTTCTGCAATTCGTGTAAATATAAAGTGTTTTTACCTCGAGCTGCAGCAACTGTGGAGAACCTTTTTGCTGCATGAATTCTCTTCCAAGGTAAGTCCAGAGTTGTGATTGCTGGATCCTCTCTGAAACAATCTGAAGTCCTGCATCTTGGACAGTTTTGGTTAGAGCAGTAATAACAAATGGCAGTTCATTTCTTGTGACCATGCTTATTGGTATGTCATCTGCATAATGATGTATCACAGCTGTTTGATGCCTTGTCGGGCTATTTTGCATCCCCTGAGAAGGGACAGCCCAACAATAATTTTGCATGGGCTGTGCGTTGTTCAAGGCCATGATGGGAAAGGAAAGCCGTGGTGCATCTTCAGGGTGTAGGAGGGTGGTAAAGAAACAGTTCTTTGAATCAGTTACCACTAGTGGCCAATTTGCTGGGAGCATAGTGGTTGAAGGCAGTCTGTTCTGCAATGCTCCTGTAAGCTTTATGACTGCATTTACTGCTTTTACATGTTGCAGCGTTCTCCACCTGTCACTTTTCTTGGGGGTGCAGGTATTTTTGGGGCTGGTTGATGGCACATTGCGACTCGCTTCAAACTGCTTCCTCTCTTGCACATGAAAGGTGGTGGCACAGAGCAGGACAGCAAGCAGTACGGCAACAAGCAGTGTGATGCTTGCGGCGTAGCCTTTGCCTTGCTTATGGCACCCTTGGTACAACTCAACCCATTCCCTGCTGTTAGGGTATTTGTGAGATGTTGCTGCTAAGGGTCTCCAAGGGCAATTCCCTTGAGAATGGTCAGTGTCTCCACATCTAACACAACTTGCCCTATGTCTGGCTTCTTTTTGTACTCCTAGCTGGGCATTTAAGGCTGCAACTAAAGAGGCAGGCTGGTGCTTCTCAGAGCCAACTCTTTGGTAGGGTTGAATTAGCTCAACAATTCTGTAGCTCTTCCATTTAGGAAGGGTCTGCAAATCTCTTTCACAACTTGTGTTTTCCTTTTCAAAAGCCAACTGCTTATACAGCATCTCTCTGGCTTTATTGTATTCAACTTACTTGTTTAAAGCAGACTGCAGCCGATTTAAATATTGTAGATTAGGTTCAGCACAACTTTGTAACACTTTTGTGCTGGGCAGATTGCTGTTTTGGTCTGTAGTGTGAAGGTTTTTCATAGCATTTAGGGCTTGCTTAACTATTACACCGCATACCTCTCTATGGTATTTAGATTGTGTATCTATTGAACTATAATTTGCATCCCCGGTTAACTGATGCGCTGTTACACCTGCTTGGGTGTTAGCTGCTGCGTATTTGGCACAACTTTCCCAAAAGCCAGATAGCCAGACTGTATATTGGGTGTCATTAAGAACTAATTTCATTAGCTCTTTCCAGTCGTGGGGTGAAAAAATAGATGGAACTCAATGTTTCTAAGTACCCTAGGGTATTTATCAAGGACATGCCAGTATCTCTTACCGAACGCCTCAATTTCTCTGTAGCCCCATACAGGGGCTGAAGCTGAGGGGACTGGCTTTGGCTAAATTCGTTTGAGCACACCCGAATATTATTCAAGCTTCCCACTCGAAGTGCCTTGTCCAGACATTGTTCCCACATGTTAACTGACCTCCCCCCATTTGCCTCTACGTTCCCTCTCGGTGGAACCATCCCTGGTTCCTTCTCCTCATCCCCCCACTCCTCCCCCCCTGTGGCTCCAGTAAACCCGGTTCCCTGTGGGGGGGTGGTGGTGGGCGATGGAGGCAGTGAGGGGGTGGGGCTACCTCCCCCCTCGTGTCTGTGGGTGGGGCGGGGCGGCGCTGGGGTCGGAAGAGAAGGATCGGTGTCCGGTCCATGTGGTGGGGAAGATGACTGCGACCACGCTGGGCCATGTGGTCGCTGGTCATCTGCAGCGAGGGGGGGTAAGTACACTGGATTACTACCCCCATCGCTGTAACGGAGTCCTCTGCTCAGGTCCCGTGGGCTGGGACCTTGCATTACAGCCTCCGTTCCCTCCCAGCGAACTGCATTCCCCTGGGTTTCGGTGCGGCACGCTTTCAGTAGGTTCCGAGTGGTTTGAATGTGGCGCGGCAGGGTCACCGCGCGGCTTTTAAGAACGGCGCAGAACCGTCAGGGGCGGCAGGTGGGCGGGGAGCCGCAGCAGTTTCTGCTAGGCAGAAACCAGTGCAAGCTTCACGGGGTCTGGCGGTCGCTGAGGATGTTAGAGGCGGCAGAGGCGGAACCGCTTTTGAGCACACGGTTGAGCCGTGGTAAGCAGTAGGGCTTCCCTGGCGGTTTTAAGGTGCTCCACCGCCCAGGTCTCTGAGCTGCGGGGCACCACACTGGTTAGGGAAAAGTCCTTGCTGCGTGTGGTGTACCGCTGCCTTTCAACTTGACTCACTACTCCGGCGTAAGTCGGAGTCCGGTCCGCCCTCTCCGGCCACTTCGATCTGTCGGCTTTTTCTTTTCTTCTTTCTTCTTCTCGTTTCTGTGCACTTTTCCTAATATTTTTGAGCTCCTAAACTAGAATTGCGTTTCTCAGACGCTCTGAGACAACGACTTTAAAGACGTTTACGTTTTTTGCGGTAAAAGATTCCCGTGTCGGAATAATTGACCCGATAATCGGAATCTACCGGCGAATTTCCTGATTCAGGATAATCTAAACTGACTTAATATAAGTTAAAAGGATCCCATGTTTGGGTGCACCATGTGTAGCATGGCGAGTACTTTACATGGTAAAGAATGAGCACGCTCCTTGTGAGGTGGTGAGACAAAGAGGGTTTATTTCAAAATCGGCACAGTTTTATCCTTTAACACCATGTGACTTCTTTAACCAATGAGGTTACCTATGTCGACGCATGCTCCCTTGGGCTCCTCTGCCCCAACACGTACCCTGTGCCTTGGACACGCCTCCCACAGCAGGTCACTGCACTTACCAGGAGGAAGGTTCCTCCTCCTCCTTCTCGGAATTTGAAAAGTAGGATTGGCATCTTCTACAACAGGTATGAGGCTCTGAAACTAGAAGTCCAGACAACTGATGAGGTGGGCAAAGGTCCTTCTGGGGTAGTGGGACCTCGTAAAACAACACCACCTGTACCCCACATCCTGACCTCCTCTGTTAACAGGAAAAGAAGGGTAGTTGTAATAGTAGACTCCCTTCTAAGGGGAACAGAGAACCTGATATGCAGACCGGACCCAACTCATAGGGAAGTCTACTGTCTCCCAGGGGCTTGGGTAAGGGACATTACTGAAAAACTCTCCAGTCTAATAAGGCCCTCTGATTACTATCTGCTATTGGTTGTTCAAACTGGCAGCAACAAAATAACAAAGAGAAGTCTGAGGGCAATCAGAGACTTCAGGGCCCTGGGATGATTGGTAGAGGGATCAGGACACAGGTAGCAATTTCCTTGATTCTTCCAGTAACAGGGAATAATATTGATAGGAATAGGCAGATCCATCAGGTCAAAGAGTAGCTCCGAGATTGGTGTGATCAGAAAAAAATTTGGGTTTTTTCACCATGGGATGATCTACTCAACATCTGCTCTACTGACACCTGATGGGATGCCCCTATCTCAGAGGGGAAAAAAAGTTTTAGCACAAGAACTAGGGGACTTTTTGACAGAGCTTTAAACTAGCTTGGAAGGGGGAAAGGGGCAAAACCAGGCTTGCCAGTGATGAGTGATGGGATGTTGCACCAAAACTTGAGAAAACTAGCACTCATGGGATCCCTCAATATGCCTCAAAAGGTGTTAACTACAATGTACCACACTATCATAGGTTTGAAAACAGATATTGGAATTTTTTTTTCTTCCCTAGGGTCCCGTCCCAGTCTCCGTCTCCCCCCGCCACCCCACCATCTGTTTCTTCTGGGATGGGGGGAGTCGGGGAGGGAGTGGGGGCAGAGTAGACTGCACGTCCTGGGCAGCACAGGAGCGGGGAGAGGGGGAGGTCTCCTGGGGAAGCGCGGTGGTCGCAGGGACAGCTGGGGGAGTCCTCTGTTTGAGCACTTTTAGAGTTGGTCCACGAACCGGGTAGAGTGGGAGCCCGGTTTTCAACCACCTCATTTTCCTGAGAGGAAGTTTTTTTTTCCCACGGGACACCTTGCGGAGGATGACTGAGAGAGAGAGACCGACCCATCTCAGAGCGAGGTATTCTGCTTTCAAGACTACCTGCGGGAAAAGGACTTGTTTTTTTTTTTTTGTTACTGGTTGCAAGCACATGTGGCTGCGAGCAGCTTTTGAACTGCCAGGACGGTCCTGCATTTCCCCCAACCCCCCCCCCCCCCCGGTTGCCCCGGTCTTCTACCCCCCCTGGGGATTTGGGACTTTGTTTTGTTTCTTCTGAAAGTTTTTGATTGCACGATTTGTTGTTTATTCAGATTTTTTTAATAAAAAACTGTTTCTTTTCCTTTTCCACACTTCCACCTGAAGTTTCTTAATTTCTAAGTTGTAATCTTGTTAAACTAAGACATTAATTGGCACCCAAATCATGGGGCTTGACTAGAGAAAAGGTGGAAAAGGAATAAACTCTCTTGTTTAATCACCTGTGTATTGCATATAGACACACCATTAGCGATCATGTGGTCCAACTTCTTTTGGCATTTGGCAGTGTATATGGTCTTTCCATTTATGGATCACTTCTTAAAGATGGACACCATGGCTGCAATAGTTGTGGCTGCTATTAAGTTTGTAAATTGGTACCAGTGGCTGAAAAATTCTGACCCCGTAGTTCTCTTTTGGAATATATATACATGGATGCGTTACTACCACAACCCGGGTTCCTATATTTGGGATTTTACTGATAATGGTACCTATTTTGGGGGAGGAACGCAGGCAAATGCTTTTTCCCAACCCTTCACTCACTTCTCATATGGCCCTACCACAGTAGCTTCTGAAGGGTTGATTTTTCCCCTGGACGTTAAAGATATTCTATTTTTGATGATGTTTTTGCTGTGTTTGTTCAGTGTGACCTACCCAGCATTTAGAGACAGGGTGTGGTTGTCTTTGGTAACTGCCCCAAGACCTACCCCAGACACTAGGGACCATACCCAGGAACCTGCCCAACAGCCTACCACTGTGCAACAGCCTACCACTGTGCTACAGCCTGCCATAGTCCAACCACCTGTCACTGTCCAATCACCTGCCATAGACATAAATCACTCTGATTGGATGGGAGCATGGGAGGAGATAGGCCAGGTGCTGAAGGAATACTCTCCCCCGATTGTTTGGAAGCTCTCCCCTGATCAAACACAGATCCCCTGTAAGGCTGATGAGTGCCTGAAAGAACATCAGTCCATAAATTCCAGAGATGGACAGCTTATAGCAATGTGCTGGACCTTAACCCATGCTTACCGCACCATGGTATGGACTGGGCAACACCACCTACAGTCAGAAGGGAAAGATAGTGGAGCAGAGAAACCAATAAACATCACAAGTGCTCAGTCCCCAGTTACGCCAGAAGGGAAGTCACAACCAACGAAAGTGGCCCCAGTGCAGAGGAAGAAGTATAAAGCCAAGTTAACGAGGATGGGGAACCAAGGCCTTCACAACCAGTGGAGGAACCAGAACCTGAGATCATTACCCAATCCCTGTCATATGACCAGCTCCGCAATATGCGGAACGACGTTACTCAACGCCAAGACAAGCCCATTTTGACCTGTCTGATCCGAGTGTGGAACCTTATGGGTGAAGGCTTGCCACTTGATGGCAAGAAAGCAAGGTATTTGGGATCCCTGGCCCAGGATGTGGGTATAGAGCAAGCATTCGTGAGAGAGTCAAAGCCCCTTTCTCTCTGGGAGTGACTTCTAACAGGTGTGAGAGAGAAGTTTGTTTAGAGACTTCCTGCAGCAGCACCACTATGAGACAACCTGGAAGACCATGGAGGAAGGTATCCCATGCCTGAGAGAAATGGCACTGTTAGAGATACTTTTTGAAAAGGATGGGCAACCCAACCACAACCCTGACGATGCCAGGTGTACGTCACAGATGTGGTGGAGCCTTTCACAGCAAGGGCCATCCGTATACACCAATTTCTTGGCATCATTGCACTTTGGAGGAAACAGAGAGACAGTAGGCTCTGTAACGAATAAACTCAGGATGTACAACAGCATGGTCCACACCCCGTTACAGGCCCATATCTCTGCTATAGAGACAATGGTTGAGAACCTCAAGGCACTGACTAGAGAAGTAAAAGATGAACAGAAGAAACTTAGACAGGAGATGAAGGAAAACAGCTTCCACGTGTCACCAGTGCGAACCAGAGCCTTTGAAGTCAGAGCCAGATGTCCCCCAGTTAGAGAGAGCAGACAGACCCCACAAACTGAGCTGTGGTATTTCCTAATCAATCATGGAGAAGACATGAGATGGTGGGACAGGAAACCTACCCGTGTCCTAGCAACCTGAGTACAAGAGTTGAAGGAGAGAGAAAAAGGGAAGCCCATGAGAGTAAGTGCAGTACCGGTATCTCATGGACAAGGGTCTGACCTGCTAGAAGGTACCTCCCAAATGTATTCACAGGGAAAGAGCTGTGATTGCCCCAACCAAGATCAGTGTTAGGGGGGCCCTGCCTCCAACCAAGTAGAGGCACAGGAGAACCGTGTCTATTGGACTGTGTGGATCCGATGGCCTGGCACATCAGACCCACAAGAATACCAGGCTTTAGCTGAGACTGGCACTCAGTGCATGTTAATGCCATCAGGACATGTGGGACCAGAGACTATTTCCATTTCCGGGGTGACAGGAGGGTCTCAAGAGTTGACTGTGTTGGAAACTGAGGTGAGTTTGACTGGGAAGGACTGGCAGAAATACCCATTCTGACTGGTTCAAATGTCCCATGTATCCTGGGCATTGACTATCTCAGGAACGGGTATTTCAAAGACCCAAAGGGACATAGATGGGCTTTTGGAACAGCTGCTGTGGAGACAAAGGTGGCTAAGCAGTTGAATTCATTACCTGACCTCTCAGAGAACCCTTCTGCTGTGGAATTGTTGAAGGTTGAGGAACAGCAAGTGCCAATTGCCACTACAATAGTGCATCGACTGCAGTACCGAACGAACCGAGACTGTGATCCCCATCCATAAGATGATCCGTGAGCTGGAGAGCCAAGGGGTGATCAGCAAGACCCACTCACCCTTCAACAGCCCCATCTGGCCTGTGCGTAAGTCTGATGGAGAATGGAGATTGACTGTGGACTATCGTGGCCTGAATGAAGTCACCCCGCTGCTGAGTGCCACTGTTCCAGACATGTTGGAGCTCCAGTACAAGCTGGAGTCCAAGACAGCAAAGTGGTACACCACTATTGACATTGCAAATGCGTTCTTCTCCATCCCCTTAGCAGCAGAGTGTAGGCTGCAGTTTGCTTTCACCTGGAGGGGTGTGCAGTACACCTGGAACCGACTGCCCCAGGGGTGGAAACACAGTCCCACCATCTGCCACAGACTGATGCAGGCTACACTAGAGAAAGGTGAGGATCCAGAACCCTTGCAGTACACTGATGACATCATCATATGGGGGGACACAGCAGAGGAGGTTTTTGAGAAAGGAAAGACAATCATCCAGATTCTCCTGGGAGCCAGATTTGCCATCAAAAAGAGTAAGGTCAAGGGACCTGCCCGAGAGATCCAGTTCCCAGGGGTGAAGTGGCAAGATGGATGTCATCAGATCCCAACAGAAGTAATCAATAAGATCACAACAATGGCTCCACCAACCATCAAGAAGGAAATACAAGCTTTTCTGGGTGTCATAGGTTTCTGGGGGATGCACATCCCTGAGTACAGCCAAACCGTAAGCCCTCTCTATCTGGTAACCCGCAAGAAGAATGATTTCCACTGGGACCCCGAACAACAGCAAGCATTTGAACAGATTAAGCAGGAGATTGCCCATGCTGTAGCCCTTGGGCCAGTCAGGACAGGACCAGATGTGAAGAATGTACTCTATTCTGCAGCCAGGGATAATGGTCTGTCCTGGAGCCTGTGGCAAAAGGTGCCTGCTGAGACCCAAGGCCGCCCACTTGGATTCTGGAGCCGAAGCTACAGAGGATCTGAAGCCAACTACACCCCAACAGAGAAGGAGATCCTAGCAGCTTATGAAGGAGTACAAGCTGCCTCAGAGGTGATTGGCACAGAAGAACAGCTCCTCCTGGTACCGGTGCTGAGCTGGATGTTCAAGGGAAAGATGCCCTCTACACATCATGCCACTGATGCTACATGGAGTAAGTGGATTGCCCTGATCACACAGCACACCCATATTGGAAATCTGAATTGCCCTGGGATCCTAGAAATCATCACAAACTGGCTGGAAGGTGAGAGTTTTGGTCTAGCAGATGAAGAAGGAGAGCAAGTGGTACGGGCTGAGGAAGCCCCAGCATATAATCAACTACCAGAAGAAACACGCTATGCCCTCTTTACTGATGGTTCCTGTCGCATTGTAGGGATGAAATGTAAATGGAAAGCAGCTGTATGGAGCCCCACCCAACAAGTTGCAGAAACTATTGAAGGAGAAGGTGAATTGAACCAATTCGCAGAGCTTAAAGCTGTCCAGGTGGTGTTGGACATTGTTGAACGGGAGAAGTGGCCAAAGCTTTACCTCTACACTGACTCATGGATGGCGGCCAATGCTTTGTGGGGGTGGTCGGACAGAAGGAAGAAGGCCAATTGGAAACGCGGAGGGAAACTCACATGGACTGCTGATATGTGGCAAGACATTGCTACCCAGGTAGAGAAGTTGATTGTGAGAGTCCGCCATGTAGATGGCCATGTGCCCAAAAATTGAACCAATGAGGAACATTGCAACAATGAACAGGCAGACCAAACTGCATGAGTCAAGGTGTCACAGGCGGATCTGGACCAGCAGCACAAAGGAGAGTTGCTCCTAGCGTGATGGGCCCATGATGCCTCAAGCCATCAGGGCAGAGATGCCACCTATAGATGGGCACGAGACCGAGGGGTGGACTTAACCATGGACACTATTTCCCAGATTATGCATGACTGTGAGACCTGCGCTGCCGTTAAACAGGCTAAGAGACTGAAGCCCCTGTGGTATGGTGGATGTTGGAGTAAGTATAGATACAGGGAGGCCTGGCAGGTTGATTACATCACACTGCCACAGACCCGCCAAGGTAAGCACTATGTGCTCACCATGGTGGAAACCACCACTGGATGGCTGGAGACTCATTTGGTGCCCCACGCCACTGCCCGAAATACCATCCTGGGTCTTGAAAAGCAAGTCCTGTGGCAACACGGCACCCTAGAGCGAATGGGACCCATTTCAAGAACAACTTAGTTACCACCTGGGCTAAAGAGCATGGCAGAGTGAGTGTATCACATCCCATACCATGCAGCAACCGCGGGGAAGGTTGAACGGTGTAATGGACTGTTGAAAACCACCCTGAAGGCGTTGGGTGGAGGGACTTTCAAGCACTGGGATCAGCACCTAGCAAAGGTTACATGGTTAGTCAACACTAGAGGCTCCATCAATCGAGCCGACCCTGCCCAATCAGAGCCCCTTCACGCTGTAGATGGAGACAGAGTCCCAGTGATTCACGTGAGGGGTATGTTAGGTAAAAGAGTTTGGATTAACCCTGCCTTGAGCAAAGGTAAACCCATTCGTGGCATTGTTTTTGTTTAAGGACCTGGTAGCACGTGGTGGGTAATGCTGGAAGATGGAGAAACATGGTGTATACCTCAAGGGGACCTCATTTTTGGGTGAATTTTCCATAACACTGTGTCTGTATTTGTATGTAAATATTTGTAATATGTATACAGTTGGAGTAATGTATGTATGTATACGGTTGGAAAGTTTGAATCCGATATAGCATGTTAGTGTTGCATATTAATGTAATATAAAGAAGACACTAACTGACAGGTAAGTGGCAAGCAGCCAAATCTGTTTTTTTCAAAGAAAAGCATCTCCTTATAACCCCTCCGGAGGACATGTGACCGCCTGACCAATGACAGCACAACACACATTGCTCATGTGCCTCAGTAGGCTGTCCAGGAACATCAACTCCCAGAATGCACCCCTTGCATCTCTGGGACATGTCCCTACATCTCCCTCTATTCAATTATTTAAGGTGAGTCACGAAAACAGTGCGATAACAACAGTTCAAATAACAGAACATTACCTTATACTATTACCATAACATCGCATTGACCCAGTACACTGCTTACTCTGGTTCCTTAACAACTTATATATCTATTGAAAATGTTTTCTTTAACCTTTTAAACCTATTCGTATTATCTTAAACCTTTATTTTCCTAAGGGGTATGGTGTAACCTGGAAAAACAACTTTATTAACCTAAGGGCCTTGGCCCAACTGTGTAGTACCTATAAACTTATAACCTTTATTTTTCTTAGGGTTTATATAAACTAGAAAATTCAACTTTATTTCAAAAACAAGCTAAACATAGTAAACTAAATTCTCTTAATGTGACCATGTGGCTGAAGTAGTGATACTCTTATAAGGTGTTTGGTGTTTGAGGTGCTTTATACATTCACACAACTCTTTTTTGCACTCACACACACTCACACAGGCAGCCGCCACTTCACTCTTCACATACACACTCATGGGTTTTTGTGTCAACTCTGCATTTTGCCGCACTGGTCACCTTCAATTGTAAACCTGAAATGTAAACATCATTACCAAATGGTAAACATAACCGTGTTTTTAAACTCTGCATTACTCTGGTTCTTGCTGCTGTGGGGGTGTACCTAGGTAAGGTCTAACACATCTGGAAGGAACCCATTTCAGCTCTTTTCCTGTAGATACACACGCATAACCCCTCCCCCATGTCACAAGATCTACCAGTCCTGTCCACTGTCCCGAAATTAGATCCCTCATCATGACTGGTGGTTTGGGAGAGGAGAATGCCTGAGGTCTGTGTTGCCTTTCATGCCTGCTTTTGTCAGCACTGTCACAATTTAAAAACTTAATGTCATATGTTGCTTTCCACAGACGCTCTTGTGGGCTACAGATGGATTCCCCCTTCCTTTGTTTAAGCAACATGTCTTTTAAGGTGCGATGTGCCCTTTCTACTATGGCCTGTCCCGTAGGTGAATGTGGGATGCCTGTAGAGTGAGAAATTCCCCAATTTGACAGGAAGGTTTTTACCTTTTCTGATATGTAAGCTGATCCATCGTCGGTTTTGATCTGTTTTGGGGTACCCAGCGTTGCAAAACAGCTGAACCAGTGCCTTATCACATCCTTTGCCTTTTCCCCAGTGTGTGCAGTGGCAGTGATGTATTTTGAGTGTGTGTCAACTGTAACGTACATATTTCAATGGGCCAAATTCAGGTGTTGTGTTATATTTGTCTGCCAAATCTCATTTTCCACTAATCCCCTGGGGTTAACTCCTTCCTGAGACGGCATTGGAGTTATTTGTTGGCAATCTGGGCATGACATAACTATGTCTCAAGCCTGATTGAGAGTGATTTGAAATTGTCTCTTCAGTGAGCGTGCATTCTGATGAAAAAATGAATGAGACAATTTCACTTGCTCTAAGACCCTGGGCACTGTGTTAAACATAGCTGTTGCATCCACCCTCTGGTTCCCCTCTGCTAAGGGCCCTGGCGTTTCTGTGTGCGATCTTCTGTGCATGATGTAAAAATCAAACCTCCTGTGGTTAACAAGAAACCAAACAGTACGCATTTCAATCAACAAGTGAGGGTTTGCAACATCTTGAAGGAATGAACCTTTGAGATGAGATACTAAACCTGTTGCATAGCAAGAATCTGTTACAACATTAACAGGTTGCTCTGAAAACCTTTCCAAGGCAATACGGATAGCAGCCAGTTCCAGAACCTGTACAGAACCTTGGTTCATGGTCTGCACCTCTTGTTCCCACTGTCCTGTAGCAGGGTTTACCCATGTCACTGCAGCTTTCCTGGTCCGTCCTGATGCATCAGTAAAGACTGTGAGGCCTTTTACTGGTTGGTGTTTGCATCTGGTTGTGACTTTTAAGGGTAAGTTACCCATTTCTACCCAAAGCTTGTGTTTAGGGTAATGAACAGAAATGTCACCATCATAGCCTGCCAAGGCAACCTGAAATCCTGCATCTTCAGCCAGCAGCCAATCGAGGCTGTCCTTAGTCGCCGGGATGTAGATGGTTGCAGGGTCCTGTCCGTCCAGCTCCTGTAGACGTCCTCTGCCTTTTATGACAAGCTTGGCAAACATTTCATTAGTGGTCCACAAAGTTTTAGGGGGTGAATGGGGAAGAAACAGCCACTCTAGGACCCTCAGTGGATCCTTTTCAGTTTGATCCCACTGAAACAAGACTGCAAATGGCTGGAACCTGCTAGGAACAAGTGCAAGGCAGATTTGCAGTTCAGGATCTCTCCTTCTGCCTTGCCTGCTTTCGATTGCCTTGGAGCATGTCTCTAATGCCTACTTTGTCTCTGCAGTCAGAGACCTGCTAGACATTAAGTCTGAGTTACCCTTTAACAGTTCAAACGGGATGTAGCTCTTCTGTGGTTAAACCTAAGATAGGCCTTAACCAATTGATGACTCCTAGAAGTTTTTGCAGTTCGTTTAAGGTTAAGGTATCTTTTACCTCAAGCTGAAGTGACTGGGGAGAGATCTAATGCTGCGTGATTCTCCATGCAAGGTAAGTCCAGGGCTGCGATGGCTGGATTTTTTCTGGAGCGACCTGCAATCCTGCATCTTGGACAGCATTGGTTAGAGCAGTAACAACAGATTGCAATTCAGTCTCTGTGGCCGTGGCGATTAAAATGTCATCTATGTAATGGTAGATGATTGCTGAGGGATAAAGCTTTCTGATGGGGTGAATAGCTTTTGCCACAACATTTTGACATATGGTTGGACTGTTTCGCATCCCCTGAGGAAGAACAACCCAGTGATATCTTTGCATGGGCTGTGCATTGTTCAGAGCGGGGATAGAAAAAGCAAACCGTGGAGCATTCTCAGGGTGCAGAAAGATGGTGAAGAAGCAGTCCTTTAAATCAATTACCATTAAAGACCATCCTGCTGGAAGCATAGCAGGTGAAGGGAGTCCAGGCTGCAATGCCCCCATGGGTTCTATTACTGAGTTAACTGCCCTTAAGTCACGCAACATTCTCCACTTGCCACTTTTCTTGGAGATACAAAACACGAGTATATTCCAGGGACTCGAGTTGACACAATATGTCCTGCTTCAAGTTGCTCTTTTACAAGTTCTCTTAAATGAGCAAACTATTCCTTTTTTATGGACCATTGATCAATCCATACAGGCTCATCACTTTTCCAAACCAGCTTAATCTGTCCTTGGAATGGCTGTTCAATGGCCCCTACTGAAAAATCTGGTTGCCTGCAGGAGAAATTTGCATGACTGTGCCGAACTGTCCCAAGACATCCCTCCCCCACAACGTGCATGGTATAGGAACAACAAAAGGAGCTATGCTGGCCATCTGTCCCTCTGGCCCCAGCACTGTGAGTATTTGAGCACTCTGCCTGGACCTTTGTGTACCCCTCATCCCCTGAATGGTCGAAGCTGGGTAAACAGTAGGCCAGTCAGGAGGCCATTCTGTGTCCTTTATGATGGTAACATCGACCCCTGTGTCCACCAAGCCTGTTAATCTGTGCCCATTTATTTGGCACATCATCTTAGGCTGTGTTGTTGTAATGGCCCTTGCCCAATAGATTTGTGGCTCACCTGTGCTTCCGAAAGCCCCTGAGCCCCTCTCCCCCTCCCCAGCAGGAGACGTGCTGAAAAAAGGGATCAGTTGGGCAATCTTTTGTCCTTTAGGGATGTGACGGGGGTACTGGGGTCCATGCCATTATTTGAATCTCACTGTGGGAGTCTGAGTATATCACTCCAGGCAGAACAAACAGACCCATCCTAGTGGTTGACAATCTCCCTATTAACAGTGCATGTACCCCTGGGGTCAACAGTCCCCAAACCCCTGTAGGAATTAACACTACAGCAGTAGATGTTATAGTTACTGGTTCTCTGCTGGATAAATCCAGCCCAACACTGGCTGTAGTGGAGGGGCGCAGATCGCCAACCTGTTTTCCTGAGCCGAATTTGTTGTGCCAGGGCGCGTGACCTCGCCCCCCATCTCCAGTTTCCCTGCTGTGAGGAGTTTTTTGACCCCCGCTTCCCTTGTTGACACTTTTGGCATACTGGTGTGGGGGTTTTCTTAGGGAAATCCCTTTGAAAATGATCAGCAGCATCACATCTAAAGCAATCGCTTTTATGTTTTGCCCCCTCCTGCGCTCTCAACTGCACGCTTAAGGCTGTAGCCAGAGAGGCAGTTTGATGTTCGACCGACCCAACACCCTGGCAGGCTTGAACCATCTCAGCGATGCTGCAGTTTACCCTTTTGGGGAGAGTTTGCAAAGCTCTTTTACAATCTGGATTAGAGTTCTCATATGCCAGTTGCTTAAAAAGCATTTCTCTAGCTTCATCATACTCAATTTGCCTGTTTAAAGCAGCCTGCAACCGATCGAGAAACTGAGAGAAGGGTTCAGTAGAACCTTGTAAAACTTTTGTGAAGGACAGATTACTGTCTCTGTCTGTACTTGGGAGTTTTCTCATTGCTCTTAAAGCCAGTTTTGCAATCACTTCATAAATTTCTCGGGGATAGCCTGTTTGTGAGTCTACTGTGGCAAAATCCCCTTCTCCTGTTAAGTGATTGCATGTTATGCCTGCTTGTGGATTATTCACATACACTGCACAATTCTCCTGAAAATCCATCAACCAAATGCTGTACTGTGTATTTGTTAGGACCAGTTTCAGCAAAGTTTTCCAATCACGTGGGGTAAAGACGTAAGTTGAACTCAACGTCTCCAAATATGCAAACGTATTAGTCGAGGAAACATCAGTTTCTCTTACTAACTGCTTCAGTTCCTTTGTTACCTCATAAGGCAAAGGCTGGAACTGAGGGGCCTGACGTGGGCAGAATATGACTGGACATGCATGAATCATTTGCAAATCTCCCACCCGCATCGCTTCCTCACGGCATCTACCCCACTGGTTGACTGATCTCCCTGCTCCCGCCCCCTTGCTCTCTCCCAGGAGGACCACTTCTGGTCCCTCATCATCATCCTCTAATGCCTCTCCACCCCCGACCCCGGTATATTCGGTTCCCCATAGCTGCGTGGCAGAGGATGACTGACATGGCGGGAAGGTACCTCCCCCCCCCATGCCCGCAGCTGGAATGAGCTGGCAGCGCGGCTGGAAGAGACAGGTCAGGTTCCGATCTGTTTCGCGCGTAAGATGTCTGCGCCCGTGCCGGAGCATGCAGTCGCTGTTCATCTGCAGCGTGAGGGGGTGAATTTGCTGGGTTCCCTCTCCCATTGCTGTAACGGGACCCCACACCTCGCTCCTGTGGGCTGGATGTTTGCGCTAAGGTTCTCGTTCCCTCCCCACTATCCGTGCTCCAGCTAAGACCAGAATCTAACCCAACACTTCAATCATGAACATCCCCCGCCTACCAGCGCAGATCGTCCCCCGAATTTAAATCTGTTTGGGTTGCGTGTGGTATATTCCCCCCACATTGTGTACGTCTGTGTTGTGGATTTGGGCTGCAGTTAACAACCTGGTTGGAGGTTTGTGTATTGGTGTGGGTTTGGTGTTCTGTTCGTCTTTGTGCTCTGTGTAATGTGTCCATGATTATTGACCATGCAGGGATGCTGTTATTAGCTTGGACATCGCCTACTCTGGCTTTATCACTCATGAGCTTTCCAAGTTTGTCCCAAATTTCTATATTTAGAGCTTCCACCAATGGCAGTTTTGGTGCTACGGATTTTATCCATTGCATAAGTTCTGTTAACTCCGCACGTGTGGTTTGTACTTGATATGATCTTAACAAGAGGCACAGAGCCTCTGTGTCTTTGTCTATTTCTGTAGAGTAACTGTTTCCCATGTTGGTTTTACCTTATCTGACCACTTTCGGGTTCATGTGTGTGCTGGCTTTGTTTCCGGCTTCTAAGATTTTGCTTTCGATTTCGGCTCAGGTTGCAGCTTTTCGCTGTCTCTGACAGCTCCGACGATTTCCGCTTCCTCTGCGGTGACAATTTGCGACAGGTCCCACGGCGGCGGCGGCGGCAGCGGCAGTGGTGGCGGCAGCAGCTTCACCCTTGATCCATCTTCTCTCCGCTTTTTTTTCTTCACCTGGATTAGTGCACTTCCTATCTTTTTCAAGCTCAGTTTAATCTTGCGTCTCTCAACTGCTTGCTGAGATCGGACGCTTTTGAGACATCTAGGCTTTTTTTCAGTAAAAGTATCCCAAGTTTTAAAACAAACTCATTCTGGACACTACTGAGTTGCCTTGTTGCAAGACTTTTAAAACTATATCCTAATGTATGTTGTGGCCCCATATGGGGCGCCATGTGTTGCATATTAATGTAATATAAAGAAGACACTACCCAGCAGGTAAGTGGCAAGCAACCAAATCTGTTTTTCAAAGAAAAACGTCTCCCTATAACCCCTCCGGAGGACATGTGACCGCCTGACCAATGACAGCACAGTACACATTGCTCATGTGCCTCAGTAGGCTGTCCAGGAACTTCAACTCCCAGAATGCACCCCTTGCATCTCTGGGACATGTCCCTACATGTTAGTATGGGAAAAAATTCAGGAGTGGATGATGTCATAGGTTTGAAAAGAGATGTTGGAATTTTTTCCCTTG
>NW_020885013.1:842550-847150 GCF_003945725.1 Corapipo altera | reverse complement strand
GGATGATGTCATAGGTTTGAAAAGAGATGTTGGAATTTTTTCCCTTGTATTCCCCCCCCCCCGTCTGTTTCTTCCAGGATGGGGGTGGGGGTGGAGTGGAACCATATGTGCAGGGCAGTGCAGGAGCAGGGGGAGGGGGAGGTCTCATGATGAAGCGGGTGACCACAGGGATAGCTGGGGAGTCCTTTTGAGGTTTGGTCCGGGACCGGACAGAGCAAGAGCCCAGTTTTTGACCACCTCATTCTCTTTTCCTGAGAGGAAGTTTTTTCCCCATGGGACACCTTGCAGAGGATGACTGAGAGAGAAAGACCGATCCATCTCAGAGTGAGGTATTCTGCTTTCAAGACTACCTGCAGGAAAAGGACTTGGTTTTTTTTCCATTGCTGGTTGTGAGCACACGTGGCTGTGCGCAGCTTCTGAACTGCCAGGACAGTCCTGCCTTTCCCCCACCTCCTCCCCGGGTTACTGTGGCTTTCTCCCCCCCACACCTGGGGATTTGGGACTTTGTTTTGTTTTTTCTGAAAGTTTTTGATTGCACCAGTTGTTGTTTATTCAGATTTTTTTAATAAAAAACTGTTTCTTTTCCTTTTCCACACTTCCACCTGAAGTTTCTTAATTTCTAAGTTGTAATCTTGTTAAACTAAGACAGTACTATATCCTACATAAACTGCAAACAGATAATTATACAAACGTATTCATATTATGTAACGTGGTGGTCCTTTATATGATAAAGAAAGATGTATGCTCTTCTGAGATGGTAATCAAAGACAGCTTTATTTGAATTCAGCGCTTCCTTATATACCCAGATACCATGTGACCTTCTTAACCAATGGGGTTGTCTGTCCCTGCGCATGTCCCTTGATTTCTCTGCCCCTGGGACATGCCCCCTACAATATTACTGTGTTGGCTTTTGACCATAGATAAATGTGTGCTTATATAACAGTGTTCTAAGTTTTGTTTATTTATTTGCCTTTCCAAGTCTGTGTAGACTGTTAAAGACCCTTTATTTTTACCCTGGATAACTGGTAACTTGGTTTTAGGAAAGAAGTGGTTGTTTTATCAATGATCTGCCCTAAATATTACGTTGGAAGAGCTGGTATGTCTCATGAAGAATAAGTAATACAAATATGTATTATGAGTTTTTTGAGAAATGTTACCGTGGGATTTATGGTGCTGAAAAAATCTCCCGGAGCACTTAATTAGGGGTGAGATAAGAAAGGGTTTATTTTGCCAAGGCAGTAGATGTTACAAGACGCGTGCCGGCCGTACCTGAGATGTTACATTTTATAATAACATCAATCCAATCCCAGATGTGTCCACCCTGTGGCCTTTACTCTGGACCGCCCCGGGGTCCACCCCCTGAGAAATGGGTCTGGGGGTTTTGGGACCCCCTGTTCATCCCATCTTCATCAGAGCACAAAGGGTACATAGTTACTCAGTTTTTGACCGTGTTCTGTGGTTTAGGCCCTGATATGCTGTTCTGCCAACAGTCTAGGCCTTGTTGCCCTCTGCTGGACCCACTCCAGGAGCTCCATGTTTCTCTTGTACTAGGGAGCCCAGAACTGGACACAGTACTCCAGATGTGGCCTCACCAGGGCTGAGTAGAGGGGCAGGATTGTGGGGTGCACATGTCCTTATATAATAAGGAAAAACACGCTCCTCGTGAGATGGTGAACAAAGAGGATTTATTTCAAATTCGGCGCTGGTTTTATCCCTTCAAACCATGTGACTTCTTTGACCAGTAAGGTTGTCTATGTCGGCGCATGCTCTTTTGAGCTTCTCTGCCCCGGCACGTACCCCGTGCCTTAAACACGCCCCCTACACAGGATCACCTCCCTTGAGCTGCTGGCAATGCTCTTCCTAATGCACCCAAGGATACCACTGGCCTTCTTGGCCACAAGGGCACACTGCTGGCTCATGGACAGTTTGTTTTCCACCAGGACCCCCAGGTCCTTTTCTGCAGAGCTGCTTTCCATCAGGTTGACCCTCAGTCTGTACCTGTGCCCAGGGTTATTCCTCCCCAGGTGCAGGACCCTGAATTTACCTTTGTTGAACTTCAGGCAGTTCTTCTCTGTCCATCTCTCCAACTCATCGAGGTCCTTCTGAAGGGTTGCACAGCACTCTAGGATACCAGCCACTCCTCTCAGTTTTGTATCATCAACGAACTTGCTGAGGAGGCACTCCTCCCCTTCATCCAAGTCCTTGATGGACAAGTTAAACAATACTGGGACCAGTATAGAACCTTGGGGGGCACCACCAGTGACAGGCCTCCAACTAGACCCTGTGCCACTGATTATGACCCTGCCATTCATCCAGTCCTCAATCCACCTCACTGTCAACTCATCTAACCCACACTTACTGAGTTTGCCTATGAGGATGATGTGAGAGACAGTGTCAAAAACCTTACTGAAGTCCAGGTAGACAATATCCACTGCTCTCCCTTCATTCATCCAGGTAGTTGTTTCATCGTAGAAGGCAATCAGGTTGGTCAAACATGACTTACCTTTAGCGAATCCATACTGACTACTCCTGATCACCTTCTTGTCTTCCATGTGGGTAGAGATGGCCTCCAGAATGAGGCACTCCATCACCTTTCCAGTGCAAAAAATGAGCTCGAGAGTCAAAGATACATCCTCATCGAGGTGCAGACAATGTTCTGGCTTTATTCCAAAAATACACACATTATCAAGGGTCCTACAGGGTTCACACGCTCTATTCTAACTTTCTATTGGTTACATTTACTTTCACACACCATATCTATAACTTTATTGGCTCTACTAGCCAAGGCACATTTTCAGGCCCCCCCATCTTCTGGTTTCTCACACTCTGGATAACAACCTCCTTCCCTGTTTTCCTCTATGCAGCTTTCTGATATCTGCTGCTCAAGGACACAGATCTGCTGCTGGAGAACACAGGTCCCTGCCGTCCAGCACACAGACCGGATTGTGCAAGCAGGCCTGAAGCAGTATATGTCCTGCATCATCTAAGATTATCTCAACAATTCCCCCTTTTTCTTTTGCACAATCCAGGCCTGACTGATTGTCTTTTGCTTGGTTCAACTCTTTGTTCCATGTGGTTCTTGAAAACTTTTATTTTGCAAATGAAACTTTATTTAACTCAGGGTTATGTGTCTCCCACTCTGTATCCAAAGGTGCTTATGCATATGTGAGGTAATATGGTTTACGCATTTGTGAGCAAAACCAGAATATATTAATAATCATATATTCATACATTCACATGCATACATTCACATAACTTTCATGCGTGATGGCCATCACTTCATGCTCTCACACAAACATACTTTTGAGTTGTATTTTACTGTGTTTTCTGGTTGTGGACTGAGAAATTATCATTCTTGTGTTTTGCCCTCAGATGAGTAAGATCTAATTATGTATTTCTTGTTTTTATGAAAGTATAACTTGAAAAGCAGGAAAACATAAATGTATTTCTGCCTCACGTTCAGTTCAAAACCCAAATACATACAAACATTCTTATAATTTAAAGATAAATATATACTTCCATTTTTACAGCAAAACATGCACTTCTCTATGCAAATGGACTTTTGGACTTCAAAGAGAACTTGTCAGTAGTCACTACAAAAACTTCAAAAGCTTCACTTCTCCACCACGTTTAAAACAATTCTGGCTATTTAGGCAAGCAACCTCAAGAAACAGTCAGCAAGACCATCTCATGAACTTATCTTTTCTCACTCCCCCCCCCCTTTTTTTTTTTTTGGTTTTTTTTTTGGTTTTTTTTTGTTTTTTGGTACTGAAATTAAACTGTTAGGCTAGTTATTGCATGAATAAAAAGTTTAGCTTTGTTGACTTTGAGTTTAGTGTCCCGTGTAAGGATGGGTCTTTATATGATTTGCCTGTGGCGTGCTGTATCTCAGGGGTCTGTCTTAACATCATCTTCTTTTTCACTGTTTCTGTCAAATGTTTTTGGAGAGTTGTCAACTAATAGCAAAATACCAATTAATCTCAAGTTATACAAGATGGTTGTTTCAGGAATGAAGTTCCCGTCTATCAGCACTTGCATCATCCAATTAAGCACAAATACATTCCCACCGCATGGTCTGTGGTTGGACCATGCCATTGCTGAACAAGTTAAGCAGCATATTGATGAAAAACAAGGAAAACAACATAGAATATCTACAACAAAGGACTAATAGTAAAAGGGTAGACAATAATATCTTTGTAACCATATCCATCTTTAGTGAAGAGATCGGAATAGGCTCTAGCTGTTCCTGCTTCACTGGGTCAGCCAGGGTCACTTGCATGCCATGCCGTGGTTGCAGGTAATCATAATCTCTTTGCAGTCAGCATACAGGGGGTCAGCATCCTACTATTGAATGTAGACGTAATCTCCAAGTTGGAATAGATGAACAGGAGTGTTTCATCTCACAGGTTTGGATTACAGAATGAATCTGTGGAATTTCTGCAAAATAGAGCCTAGACTATTAAACAATTTTCACAAAAGAATTTCAAATTTCAGAATTTTTGTAACTTGACTGTACAAGAGGAAAATAGGTTTTATAGTACAAAGTGGTTGGCTGTCAGTTACTAATAAAAGACTGCAGAGAAGCATGTAGGACAAAGCA